>NC_062193.1:1539798-1624798 GCF_912470025.1 Vespa velutina | reverse complement strand
GTTAGATAACTCCAAAAAAAAATCAGATTTTCTAGTCACGTGTACCTAAGGATTATTCAAGATCTCTCTCTTTCTGGAAGTGAATCGAATAGAGCTTACTTTATTTCATATAACCACATACAATAAACGTTTCTTTTTATCAGCTTTATAATATTTTTTATTTTCTCGATTGAAAAAAAATTGTAATTTTCTTTTGAGGATGATAGCATTAATCTTACGCTATTACCAGTGATTATTATATTAGATTGTCTTAAATTTATGTGTATTTTCATAAGGAAAAATGTACATATGTTAAAAACGTAATCCTTTTTTTTAAAGAATGAATGATAAGACTTGTTTATTGTATCATTTGTACGAATAATATTTGAACATTTTTTTCCTGATTTTGTAACGAGACTTGTTATCAAATTTTTACAGATGCAAAGTTGTCGAACGATAAAAATATCGGAAAAATTGTCTAACGCGAGTAGAAAATAAAGCTATGGTCAGGAAAAGTTATTGGGCTACCTTTATCCCCTTACATTTCCTCGCTCGTTGCCTCTCATTCTCCCTCTTTCCAAAAATCAATAGCTATGCTGACGGCCATCGCAATAGACATTATACAACGTAATTGTTAAATAATTATAGGAAAATTATCAATCAAGTACAAAAATAAATGTTCAATGATTCCTTCGTTAGAGATATTACATGTTTAATTATACGTATACTTAATCCATATATACTTAAATATATATATATATTTTTTATAGTTGATGTAACATATGTTACGTGCGTAATTACATAATTAATCTTATAAAACTAACTTATAGTATAACTACCCTTATAGCTAAAGAAATGTTTTATGATTTTCATTGGAAGTAGAAGAGTATTCGTCGAGTTACCAATTACTATTTTGTAATTATATTTGGAATGTCTTTATATCATCTACGAATTAATTTCTGAAGCAAACCTGTCTCGTTATCGGAATGTATACTTCCATCAGGCGAACTCAATTTCGAGTTAAACAAGAAGCATCTTTCCATAATTTACCGTTGCGTAAAATCCAACGTCAAAGGGACTAGCGCTTTTTAAGGGTCCTGTGCCTTCTTAAAGGCTTCGATATATGCGTCGACATTCAAAGAGAAAATTGCTTCGACGCGAAAAGGGGAGCATCCCTTGCAATGATTTTCCTCGAAGATGTTTTATCCTTAAGAAAATCTGTAAACATATAAAGAGCAAATTTTCATTATCAAGATATTATAAAAGATCTATCATTTATAAATTTAAAATAATTAAATTAAATGATTCAACAATTAAAATAATGTTTAATGATTAATATTAAAATATATAAATTTCATTAAAAATTTTATTTGCTAAATGTTTAAACAAGATCTTAATTATTTTTTTTTCCATGAATCATCTGATATTACGAGTCTTTTAAGTGATCTACAGATATTTAACAAATAATATTTGAGAAATCAAACAAACCAATATATGTATTCATGACATGAGTACTATAGTAATATGGTAAGAAAATTCTTTGTATTAGATGCTGCCATCTAACGGAGTTATATAAGAAGTAGTTATCGATGGCGAGTAAATATTTGACAAAATACTGTCGATAAAAAGAATTCAATACTTTTAATTCGCCTAACGAGAATTATTTCAAAGATAGAATCTTCATTCGATATAGCAGATAACTGTACTTTATCTTAATGTAAGATATTCAAGAAAATGTTTCTCTTTACATTAAAATATTTTGTCTTCCTATCATACATATGATATTGTCTTTGAACAAATTCTTTAAAATTACATTTTTTTATGAACTTCTAAATGGAACACCAATATTTTTCTTATAATAATAATTTCGAGAAGTTATACTTCGTTGCAAAGTTTACACTCACCAATTATGTGACTATTCTATGCAGCAGCAGCGTATTAGCAGTCAACAATGTTGTACCAAAACAGTTAATAACAGGTCAAGGATTCTGGAAATTCAATTAAAAATTTGTTATATTATTTATTTGGAATCTATTTTGACTAAAACATCAAAAGAACCAACAATAGAACAATTTTATTTTGATTAAAATATCAAAATAACCAACCTGATTTTACTATAGTTGAGAATTTGACGAATACTTGAAATATAATTAGAGATATTAATTATCATTTTAACTTTTTCAGTTTTTAAAAAGGATTTATTTCCTTTGAAAAAAAGTCAAGCCAAAAAATGATGTCTTCGAAAATAATTTATGCATAAAAATAAAGCTTTTTCAAAAATTCGAAAATCTATGTCATCGGTTAAACTCTCATCTTTGTCGTTAAACATATTTTTTTCACATTATTTATTTTAACTAATCTGTAAATAAAAAAATTATTTTACTTAGATAGATGAATATTTTTTAACTTGTATTTAATCTTTCAATTGTTATTTTCAAATTTCCATGCCGCTTCTTTCCCTTTAAAGTTAAAAGATAAATACAAAGCAATTGTTTTCGAACTGTATAAATCTATCGGAATTTTTAATTCTTCAAGCTGCAAAAACGATTCTTTTAACAAAAGAATCAGTAGCTAAAATTGTATATTTATGTGAAAAATTGTTTTTTGACATGAATTGAAGATCTTCTTTAAAAAAAAAAAATTTGAGATTATTCTTTATGAAATTGTATCTAAAAGGAGATAATTTTAAAGGGAAAAATTTATACGGAAAGGAATTTCTTTCGATAAATTTGATGAGAATAATCTTTCATCTTGAATCAAGAATCTTGCTAAATGTGCCCTTTTTTTGTAAAAATTCTGTAAAATATTTTGTTCGAATAAAACATAAGTACATACGTATTTTAACGAAAGATTAGTATATAATCGTTTTCGTGAAAAGCAATTTTGTGAAAAGCACAATAGCACCTTCTTATCGTTTGTGTCGATCAAACGAAATATACCTTCAACTACGGATTTATAAGGCATACGTATTTTAATGTTTGGATTACAATAAGATAAATCCGTGTTCCTTCTTGTGTATGTGCATGTAAGCAATTCCACGAAAAAAGCAAAATGTGCGTAATTAATGCGAGTTACGTGGATTTACATTTGGAAATTTTTTGCTCGTAATTCTCTTAATTGACTTTTGTAAACAATAACTCATCGAAAGATAAAAAATCGAGTCAGGAGATGACATGTAAAAAAGTTTTTTAAGCTATTATTTTCTTCCCCTAAAACATATAGTAAAAATGCATACATTCGGAATCGATATATGCTTGAATATGAACATTTTTTAAAATTCTAATTTCTAATTAATCTTTGAAACTAAAATACGACTAAGCAAACCGAAATGACTAATTGAAATGACAAGCTGTTGATGAAAATCGATTGAATATTAAAATATTTAGAAGATCTTATGAAAAAAAAAGCACTGTCTGATACTGATAGAGATTCATAAAAGATTATTTTTTTTAGAATTTCGAAAATAAAAATTATAATTTTATTATTCTTTTTATCTCTAATTAAAAAAAATTATCGACTAGTACAAATGGTCTTGTTTATATAAAGATATAAAAAAAAGTCTTATACTAGTCCTTTCCTAAACTAAGTCAACACTAATGCCTTTTTTATGAGACTATAGTTAATATCGAAGTTAATAATATATTATCAAAGATAAAAAAAATTTTCATCATATTTGAACTGACAATGAAATTTTTTTTTTATACAAAACTATTCAGTTATAATAAACATGCATATAACATGGATGATACATTCATTATAAAATGTATTCTGTATGTTATTTTCAGATCACATGTATCGCTAAAATATCTACTTACTTGCCGTTCAATGTAACTAATTAAAGTAAAAAGTTTTTTATGTATTCTATGCTGAAATTGGGTTTAATATTTCGTTGAGTTACTTCTTTCGTTGGAACATCACACATTCGAGATGAGAATCTCATTTTCTGTATAGTGTGAATAAAATTCTAAAGATTAACAAACTGATTGAAAAAGATAGTGCGAATAAGTCAGTGTTTATATATACATTTATATTATTAATGATACAATTTTCAAATTACACGTGTTAATAATGAATAATTTTATTATTTATCAATTAATGAAAACTTCGAATTTTTTAATGGAATTTTATGGATAAACTTGCAAATACAAAAGTAAAAAAATTAACGAAGGGTTTTAATCGGTTTTATTTTTGAATAACAACGTTTTGTCATTATTTTTTTTCTTCATTTAATACGTATTACGTATATTACTTATAAACGCTTTCACGTTTCTTCTTTATTTTATTTTTTTGTATAATTATAATTTATATATACAATACTTCTTGGATGAATATAATGTTTATAATTATACTTTTCTTTATTATTATTATTTTTTCAGATTTATTGCAACTGTCGATGTATGAAAATAATCATTGAGGTTGCAAAAGAAAATATATTTTTTTATGGCTACTTTCATACGAAATTGTGAATGAATTATCCGTTGTTTTCTATTTTCTACTGTTTTCTTTTCTTTCCTTTTTATTTCGTATTATAAAGACTATTACAACTTCTTTACAGTTAAATTACATTTTCTTTCAATCATAGATATGTCCTAGATATGTCTTGAACGTTTTCTTGTTTCCTTTTGTCTAATAATAATTTCACTATTGTTTCGCGCGCGCACCAAATAGAGTCAGTATTTGTTTCGATGCTACATTATTTATAATCAGGTAATTGTAATGATCGGTACGATTACTAAATCGTAAATCGTCAAATGTAAATATTTTTATTGAAAAATCGCATCTTGAAGAGTCAAGGAAAAAGTAAGTACCAATTAGAATTAACCTTCAGGATCGTGAATAGGAGCTGATCTACATATATAAGTATTTATATATTTATCATATAAACTAAGAAAGAATAAAATATCAAATGATAATATAATTGTCACATCAGTTTATGAACTAACAAAACATATTTATTTTTCAGACTCAAAATTATGGAAATAGGAAACAATATCATATGCTACGTTCCTGTAGTCAACGAAATCTTGTGAAATATATATGTAAAAGAATCGTGAGTAAATTATTCATATTCTTCTGAGTATCACCTATCATATCGAAGGATAAAAGGTCTGAATTGGCACGGGTTGCCTAATAATATTGACGAGCAACAGTAACAATGACAATGAATTTTTGTTATACAATACAGCTTAGAAAAGCCTCTATTTTGTTCCAATCAAGAAAACAAAAATTTTATTTACTTATTTATTCGTTTTTAAGTATTTTATTCATCATCATTAAATGAAAATATGAATAAACAATATACGGACCAGAAGGCATTTCTCGACAAGCAAAATTTTCTGTTGAAACGATTTTTATTTATTAATGTTCTAATATAATTCTATTTACATTTGAATAAGATCTCTTCTTTTAATTTTCTTTTTTTTTAAATCAGACATAAATATATTATTATTCTGTATATCTTACATTCTTATAAGATTAAAAGTAATTTTTGATATATTTACATATTTTTCTCTCCCTCTCCACCTCTCTCACTCTCCACCTCTCTCCCTCCTTCCCTCTCACTCTCTCTCTCTCTTTCATACTTGAATTTCCACTTTAATAAAATTTAGAGATAATGAATTTATTATCATTTTCTTTTTTAGGTGCTCATAAAATATTGTAAAAATATTTTATATTATTATTTACTTTTCTTTTTTTATATATAGCCTTGCACAAAAATTGAAATAAAGTTGCTAACTTTCAAGCAAAAAATGTCAATAATTAATCTACATAGTTCAAATTTTTCAGGTACACAAGCATCTCATCCATTTTGTATTACATGTACGCTCGAATTCATTCGAGTGTCCAGATGCTACTCGTATGAATGAAGACTGATATTTTGTATATATTTGTTCATTCATTGATAAATTTTGTAACGACTGACAAATATTTGATAGTAGTAGTACATGGTGTAATTTCCACAGCGTTTGTGTCTGTTCTGTGTGTGTGTGTGTGTGTAATATTTATAATTTTAAATTTCAAAGCATACATGATCCACTGAATATTGCATATTGCTACCATTTTCAGATATGTACAGATAAAAGTTATTAAAGTTTGGGACTAATTTAATATAAATGATATGATATACTTGTATGATGTTTCTTCTGTTACAGATGAAGCTGTATGAAATAACCAACGCAACTTAGACGCAATGATATAACTATCATCCTGATAGTTGTTTTTCTTCGCGTTCGACAAGATTATTCTTGACGTAATTAGTTTTTTGTCGATTTTCAATATTAACTCTTTCACAATTCGTAAATGTTTCATAAAATGTTTTCATCATTTTACCCATTAGCTGAATAGTAACAAACATGATTTGTGATATTTTCATTATCAATTTGTTAATTATCATGTAATTACATTTTTCTTTTGTATGTTTTAGGAATAAAATATTTTAAGGTGTCTAGAATGCAGACATAAAAACTATTAGATAATTCATATTAAGAATACCTAGTCTTCATCATCCTGAGCTTTCTCTACATATCTATTCATTTAAGGAAATATGTCATTTGGATCACAAGATTAGATTAAACAAAATCTAATTTAAGTTCAAATCTTATGGATTAGCATTAAATTCAGAAAAAAGTTGCAAGGATATAGATTACTTTAAATATGCTTTACTTTTGTAATGCTCTACTTTGCAACAATTGATGTATTTATATTAATGTATGATTTATTTGAGTTTCAGGAACAGGTTTCAGGAAATATAATACAAATTTATGAATCAAGTGAATTATTGTCACAATGGAAAAAAAGTTACAAAAAAAATGTAAATCATTTTAACTAATTTTTCTCTTTTTGCATTTATTATTGACACAAAAATTCTTTAAATTGAAAATATATAATTCAAGTTTAAATCTAATGGATTAATATTAGATTAAAAAAAATACTAGAAGAAAATAGATTATTAAAAAATTTTCTCCACTTTACTAATGACTAATTTTTTGTTGATATATGCATTTATGTGATCATGTAGTGCATCTTAATAATAAGAATGCGTCATTTCAAGAAACATGAATGACAGGATGATCCATCCTGATTAAATATTAGTAAGTTATATAAATGCAATGTTTATATGTTACATATGAATAATATTTTAATCATAAATAATACATGCTATACTATCATACAATAATATTTCAAATTCCAAATACAAAGAAGCGAGCATAATAAACTTTATTATAGTATCTTATTTATTACTTAAAAAACTTACGCGTTATATTTGACTTAGGTTCTCTCAGGAAGTGACCTTTTACAAACAGTCACCATGGTGCTTAAACCATTGCTTCTTTTATTTCCCTCTTTTTATTAAAGACCTTCAAAAACAAAAGAATCTTCAAATTTGTCTGCTTTTTTTATATTTAAGTAAACTCACAAACTCGGAAAAATTTTTATTACTAACTTTAAATTTATCTATATAGATATCATCCAGAACAACTTCTCTTTTTGGACTTTCACTATCCGTCATTAAAATTGGATTGTTTATTTTTATTGAAAACTTTTATCTTTTATCTTTGCCATTTTTTTTAATTGTTTATCATCCATTGTTTCCAACTTTTTAATATCATTTTCCCAACATTGTTCTTCTTCATTTTGAAGTGTAATTGTCTATTTGCTTTGCTTCCACAATAAATGTTTTCTTCATTTGAAAGACAACCAATTATAAACAATAAAAATTTAATTGTTTTAATTGCTTATAATTGTTTATAATTGTTTAATTATTTTAATTATTTATAATTGTCTAAATGACATACCGTCGGTTAAACATGTTTGATACTACAAAACGTAAAAATCGTGAGATATTACGATTACTTCCTCTATAAAAAGAAAAATCGAATATAGTTGACCATTTCAAGATATGTAAAGCTAAATTATTGCTATATGCTTATAACTAAATCGTTTTACTTAACGACGAATCACTCGATCGGAAGTTACTTTATTCAAACGAGAGATTAGTACGATTAAGAATTTAACATAATCATAACATTAAAAAAGTAAAAAAATTATTCGCATTAATCTCGATCTTCACCTTTTTCATAGTTGTCAAATACGAGCATTGCATAAATTGGTTACGAGGTAGATCTAACTTTCACAACATATTAAACACCTCTTTTTCGATGTATGATTTATTAAGAACCGCTCGAGAGTAAGTTCCTATATCAGCATTTTAAGGCTGTTCATTATGTCTGGTATTTTAATTGTTTATGGCATTAATAAGATCAGGCATAATTCTTGATCGATTTTAATGAACAAAGTCTCATTTTAAAGATAAAGGTTTAATCTACGGCGCTGTTCAGGTGGAATTTTGAAAAAGCTTCATTTTCTTTGAAAAAATTGTGTTAAAAAATGATATTATTTCAAGAATTGTTTATGTACAAATAAAAAGCTGTTTCAAAAGTCCGCTGAAAAAGCATCGTAGATTAAATCTTCGTCTTTAAAATGAGACCTTGTTCATCAAAATTGGTCGAGAATTACTTCTATTCTTCCTAATAGTGAAATGAATGAAATACTGTTTTCGATATTTTTCGCGAAGAAAACGTTTAGTACTGTGGCGCCTCTCGAAATTTGTGGCAAAAGAGATGAAGCTTATACCCTCACTACTGATTTTCATATCACGCTTGAATGATGTATGTTTATGTCCGTGAAGTAGCGATAGTCTGCTTGGTTGTGTGCATAAATAGCTGATGCTCAGGTTTTTTGAACTTTTCCAAATTCAAAGAAATAGGTTTCACGATGCTCGCACGAAGAAGCTACGGTAACAACTCACTCGATCAATTTAATGAGGTTTGGCTAGATGATTCTATAGCAAAAGTAAGAAAATACGTATCCAATCGTTTATGTAAGGGATCTGAATTTCTAAAATATTGTTAAATTTTTGAAAAAATTATAGTTTCTTTTAGATTTTATAGACTAAAAAAATAGAGATTCTATAAACAATGTGTAGTACATTGGAAAGTGTCTGGATTCATAATTCAGAAATTGTAGATTCGAGACTAAATAATTCCGGTGGTTTTTTTTTATTGTATCAATGTAAACAAAAATAATGTACTAATTTACTTTTTTTTCCTTATTTGATAATTTAGTAAGGTATTACTATCCAAAATCTTATATTTATTTCCTCCAGTGATGGCTGATGTAAATTTCGCGGTGATCTGTGCTAGATAGGACACAGCAATAGTATAATTTTTTTCGATGACAAATGCATATAAAGTATATACATTTATCAATTATTTTTTCAAAATTAATAATTTGTGAATATATATATTATATATTATTTTTAATAAAGATCAAAACACGAGTTCTTTTTCACATTATCTACGAGATTTTTCTCCCAGTGCTATTTTGTTATGCTTTCCTCTGTAGGAATTCACTTCATATTATTCCTATTATTCCTATTATTACTATTATTACTATAATAATAATATGTAATATAATAATATAGTAATATGAAAAGTAATAAGAAGAAACAGAAGAATATACTTATATTATATACATCATGACATATATGATCATGGTAATTTATGATAACAAAAGAAGGAAAAATATATCAATTTACGTAGTGGTTGATGCACAAATTCTCAACAAATTATGTCCTTGATAATTTCGATACATGACAGTTCATCTAATACAAACGACATATAAAAAAAGTACAAAACGTTTCTTTTGTTTTCGTTCGCTATTATTTTCCTTGCCTTCCCACTTTATGATTTGTTGATGATAATGCTCTATGATAATGCATTTGTTTTCATATTATTTCTTGATCATAATCAGTCGAAGCTAATTGTCTTTACTATTATAATATAAAATATATTATATAATATCTAGATGTATATAAATAATATTTAACACTTTACCGACCGCTAGCGGTTCAACAGCATATGCACGTCCGACCGGCCGCTCAGCCGCAAATTTTCCCTGGCGCCGGCTGTTTTTCGGTCTAGATCATCGCACGGGAGTATTTGTGCGTTTCGTATACTCAGATAGAATTGTCCGCTTTCTGTTATTATAGGATATATTACAGGATAATTAGATTTAATAAAATGTTTTATTTTCAAGATATTAATGATAAATTACATTTATTTTATCTATTATAATGGCTTTCAGTTTAATAATTATGTAATAGTATCATAATCCATATATTGATATACTTGAAATAAGAAATAATTAATATTTTTTCAAGGTATGATACCGTTCAAAACAGCTAACTTTATACAGTGGAACATTGCCAAATTTGCAAACAAAACATGTTCTACTTCTTTTTTTTTGAACAGCACAAACTCTACATTGTCTTCGGGGTTTCACACTTCGACTGCTAGTTACTATATTTATAAGTTTATGTTTTCTGAAATTCGAGAGTCTTCCGGAATTGTCTAATTTAGGTGCTCTCCTTGTGAGTGCAGAACTGGGTATATCGTCATCTTGTTTCATACAATTAGTTTCATTATCCACGAAAGTGCAACCTTGTACAGGAAATTCTTGTACGTAATAGTTTTTCCGTCTAAAACTGTGTATTGCTTTAAATGAATTAAAAAGCGCACAGTTTATAAAAAACATTACCATCTGTTTAGTTCATTTTTTTGTTTTTCTGAAAATGGAATAGTATGCAAGATATTGGTCCGCACGATCTACGCCCTTCATATATCTGTTATAATCTATAATCTAGGCTTTTATAATCTAGGCTTTTGTATTGGGGCATTTGATCTTTTACTTCTGCTTGTGGATTCCTTCAATTGTGCAGAATGTATAATAGATATCATATTTACATTTCTTCTGCCATTATTCCATACTTCTAACAAAATTTGATGATTCCTACGGAATTCGTGTTGACCTCTTGAAAGTCGTAATGTTTGTAGTGATGAAGGAAAACCTCTATTTTTTCGAATGGTTCCGCACACTCGCACTTTATTTCGCAGTAGAATTTTAGCCATTTTGACGCTATTATAATAATTATCTTGATAAATGTGGTGCCATATGGTTTCATATGGTTCAATAACCGTGATAGGCTATTTTTAGGTAGCCCCGAGAAAAAAGCGATTAATAGACTATCGGTCGGTAGGGGTGGCGATAAAAAGCCGATTAATAAGCTATCGGTCGGTAAGCATTGGCAACAAAAAGCCGATTAATAGGCTATCGGTCGGTAAAGTGTTAAGTACACTTTTATTATTATTATTAAATTGTATTATATTATATTACATTATATTACATTATTATTATCATTATTATCATTATCATCATTATCATCATTATCATCATTATCATCATCAGTAACAGTAATAATAACATATTTTTATAGTAGTAGTATTAATAGCTATAGTATAGAGTGAACTAGTCCTATAGGGGTAACCACGTAAAAAAAAGCGCTGGGAGTCTATTTCATAGGTAGTGTGGAAATGAATTCATATTTTAATTTGTATTAAAAAAATATAATATATAAGTATTCATTAATTATTTTTAAGAAGAAATTGGACAAATTCTTATTTTTGTCACCGAGTTATATACTAATTCTTATATGTATCAATTGTATTTATTATTTTCTATGCATTTATCGTAAAACAAGTGCATACCGACGTCGTATTTAGCATGGATCACTGCGAGACGTACGATAACATCAGAGAAAGATATACTTATGAGAGACTGAAAAGTTTGAATTCACAGTCTATTAAATTATTTACTCTAGTTCACAAATTGTTATGTAAAAACCAATTGTTATGTATGCGTGAGAGAGGAATAATCAACAACACAAGCTTATACACCGATATGATAGAGGCATGGTAGGGACAGCATTTCCCGCTTGTATTTGTAATTCATATTTTATCTATATCTGTCGCTGAAGTCACATACGCTTTGAATAAAAGGTAGTAAACTTAACCGTTTACGTACCAGAGGGTTTTGACAAAACATGATCGAAAAACGTCAAGGAGCGCGATCGCGCTTCTTCGATTACATATCGAAAAAAGCCGAAGAGCACGATAGTGCTTGTCATGTTCAATGTGGTAAACAACGAGGCCGCGCTTCTCATGTTTAGAATAGGCAATTTAGAATAGGTAACAACAAAATACAAATTGGTTTACTGATAGCGATGCGACGTACATGCATCTGAAAGGCTGAGCGCGCTTCGACAAATTTCGGGCGGGACCGTCATTTATTTGTTTCGGCCAAATGCTTTGAGTTTTTTCAACACAAAATCTGAAGAGCGCGAAAGTGGCTCGTAGTACGCAAACGGTTAATTACAGCACGAAATCGCCTCTCTCTCTCTCTCTCTCTCTCTCTCTCTCTCTCTCTCTCTCTCTCTCTCTTTCTCTCTCTCTCTCTCTCTCTCTCTCTCTTTCTCTCTCTCTCTCTCTTTCTCTCTCTCTTCCTTTGGTAAACATACTAGCCGCAATTATAAGACAGGAAAGAAACCATCCATTAGATTTCGATACATCTAAATGCTTTTCGGAGCATTAATTCCTTCATATGCTCGCTATTTCACCAATACGTTTCTAGAAGAAAAAGAAGAAGAAAAGTAAAAAGAAAAAAAGAAAACCGATTAATAAACGTTACGCATTAAATTTTTCCTAACTCGATGATCTATATCGAACGATCTGATGTTTACGTATTCCATTCGATCTCCGATATTCGGCAAGATTGACTCAAAGCGTGCTTCTATTTTAACTCCATAATCAGTTATTTTCTGTTTCCACACGGCAGTTTCCGCATTCGGATCAATGAAGCGAATGTTGATTTTGGACCGCTTGCTTATAAGAGAGAGAGAATTTTTAGGAAATGTATATAGTTAAATCCACCTTTTCAATTGTTCTATCGATTTTTCATTTCAGATATCAAATTATCCAATTCATTCGAGATAATTTTAATTGAAATCGCTCGATGCGAATCCACCCTTATGTATTTTATGATCGAGCCACTGTAACGGACATTTAATCGCGCCTTTATGAAAGTTCAACTTGTCGTATTCGCTTTTCACGTTTAATCTGCAAACCAGGTCATCGGATATCGATCACAAGTAGCCTCGCGCGCTACTATGACATTCGCCGTCGAATAGGACGTTAACGCACGACGACTTTATCGTGCATTTAGTTGATAATGCCGATGTAAATCCTATTTTCGATAGAAAATATAAATGAGTAAGATGAAAGGAGAGCAAATATATATTTGATTTCGTTTACATCCAGCGGAAGCCAAGCCGTGAGTAAAATCGAACCATCGCAAGATGAAAGTGAATTATTCCGTCTAATTCAACTTTCAAAAGGACACTGCTCGACGTTAGTTTCAGACACGTGTGTTCCTACGCCCGTCGTTAAATTTATTTGTGCCTTTGCCGCGAGAAGACATGAGCGCGGATCGTTCTCTTCACGATTATGATGGATTATCGTACTCTGGTTCAAAATGCAAATTCCGCATGAAATTGAAATTATTCTAAGATAACTAAGAATTCAATGTAGGAGGATTAATTCGTTTCGGACAAGAGTCTTCATAGATTTTGCATTTTTCCCCGTAGCCGATAAGCAGATCGAGATTTCGTAGGAAATTCTCGGAAGAACATTAGGTCGCGGAATAAAAAGTCTATTACACAGGCATTTAATGATACAATTCGATCCAACGAAATTTGTATCTCTATCTTCTTCCCTCGTGCTTATTTCTTATCGTACGTATTTCTGATCCGAAAATAATTCAATGGTCAAAATAAAAAGCGTCGCACTATTATTAGTGGTATAATACCGTGGAATTTCGGTCACTAAGTTATGAAACAACAAGAATCTATTCGTTAACGCTAAAGCGTAGCCGCCTGTGATATAATCTCTGTTTGTGATATAAAAGAGTTGACGAAACATCGATCGCGATCAACCCTGTGACTTTCCTGACCGATTAGGTATAAGAGAATGAGTTTAACGAAACAGAATAATTGAGTTTTTATTTCGGACGAGAGGTCTCCTCAACTTATGAAATTTTTAGTCAACTCGTAATTTAATGTGACGTTATCGCAAAAGTGATTTTTTTTAACAATCATCTTTTTGGTGTATAAATATTAAAATAACACCATTGTTTTTGAGTGACATATGAAAGACCCTATACTTGATACTGTCAGAGTTATTTAATTTCGGCATGTTATATTAGAGGTGCATGAATGTAATCTTTCTATGTTCAATTCCTTCTATTGGTATCATATTCTTCACTGAAGCTGATCATTCGATGAGTATATCGGTACCGATTAGAGCGGCAGAAGTCGTCAAAATGTTTGATTTTCATCAATTATTAAACTGCCTTTAATATCGAGTCCGTATTCGGTGAAGAATTATCTAATTGCCAATGGTTTTTTTTCAATTCCCCAGCTGGTATTATTATTTGAAGTAGGGATATCGAATTGACCACTAATTTTGAACATGAAGTGCGCGACCTGTTTTTATATATCGCTCTGAATATTAAAGTAATTATTTTCGACACTGTTCATTCCATTCAAATGATATATTTTATTAATGAGTTTCACGCTCGATTTTGAATGAGTTCTCTTTTTTCAATAATTCTAAAAATTGTTCTTTAGCATACATTGAGTCCTTATTACATAAATCAATGAATATGAAAGGAAAATTTTTTAATGGGATGCCGAGGATTTCTTCTTTTTTTCGAATTGCGAACTCGACTTTTTTTATTTACATATTATAAAATAAAGTTGTCTGTATCTTTATTTGACAATCTATCATTAATTTTACTATGTACCACATCTCCGGAAATCATACTGGTAAATATGCACTTAAGTACTTTATGAACCTAAGTAGGGCAATGTTTTCTTTCCTTGGTAGCATTTTTTTTAAATTACTTGTGAGATTAAACTAATAAGCTTACTAAGCGTTATTCAACTGTATTAAGAAATACTATGTATATATATAAAGATATGTATACAATCATAGTATATAAAAGTAAATATAAAAATGATAGTGTGTATTTCAAACTAATAAATAATTTGTTTTTTGTGTTTGAATTTGAATTAGAATTTAAATATAATTGCAAAATATTACTTTCGTTTATATCGATGCAATAAAAGGAAAACTGACGGTATCGTCCAGTCTCGAATCTACGATTCCTGAATTACGTTTTTGTTTATACATATATATATACATATTGGGTTGGCAACTAAGTAATTGCCGGATTGCAAATAAGAAGGAAACGACAAAATCCGCAATCACTTAGTTGCCAACGCAATATATGTATATATCTAATCTTTATTAACAATATAATAAAAATATACATCTATATATTTAAAAAATTAAATATATAAAGGTATTTATAGTCTTTGGGTCTAAAAATGTAGTACCTACTTAATTATTGACCTCTATCTACTTATGTAACTGTAGTTTTGGAATTTTTATAATATCTAATTTTTATACTATATAATATATAGTATAAAAATATCACATCTCTGGTATTACATAATACTAATTATCTTATAACATGTATATGTATAATCTACATGTACTAATTATGTCTTAATTATAGAAAAACAAGTTAGAAAAGTCTACCTACAGGAATTATTTTAAGTACTAAATTAAGTACTAAAGAAATCAGTCTTTATATAAATTAAATATTAATAGTTCGTCATAAAGCAATTTATATTTGTACTCGAAGGCTATATTGTAGCTTCTTATATTAGTAATATTTTTTAGTAATTCATTGTGCTTTAACTGATTTTGATAAAATCTTTCTATTAATCCTTTAATAGAAAGGGTAGAAGATAGAATATTAACCCTTTAATATGTTTATCTATGCATTCAAATTCTGCTTCTTGGTATTGATAACCTTGATGTATACTTGTTGACTAATAGTCAATCATTTTCAGATATTTACTTTGTAAGATTTAGAGATGTTTCATATAATTGCGTTATAATAGCTTATATTAAACTAGGTTATATTAAACTGGTGCTATATATGCTATGATAGATTTCAGTAGGATTTTATATATCAGTTTTTTTCTTTTTAACAAAGACCAGTAAGTTATATATATATGATGTTAAATTTTTATAAACTGTTATCAGCTGAAAGATTTTGATACCTTTCTTTTCTTTTTGCAGGAACTATTATTTCTGCTTTTACTGCATTTACTGATATTTTTCAATATTTGTAATAAACTTCTAGTTGATGTATGTGTTCTGTATTAGTTTTATTGCTATTATTACAGAAAAAGAACATTCATATATAAAACATGCTTACTCTAACTTTTTATTTGCTAACTTTTCTTCTACTGATAGGATTAAATATTTATTATTTAGATATTAGTAAATGAATTTAATAAATATATTATGGTATTTATGTAATATCATTTTATAGAGAATACTATCGATCTTCATATATGTTTTCTATGTCTAGTAAAGCCATAATCGTTATTTTGTTGATATTAATTTTAATGATGATTAATAATAGTTGGCTTATTATTTTTGCTATTTGCTGTACTGTGTTATGATTTTCTCTAAATTCAAACTGTTTATGTATTACAATTTTTTCTTTTTTCTCGAAGTTATTCAGTCTTCTGTATATTTGTATATTTTCAGTTAACTTGCTTAACGTACAGAGTAATCTAATTGGCCTATAACTATTTGTTTCGATCCTTTTTTCTAAGTTTCAGTATTGGAACAATATATTCAATTTTCCAATGTGTGATAAAATAGAATAATTTAGGGGATGCATTAATTATTAATATTATTTTTCTCGTGAATTTTTTAAACATTATATTTTGTATATTATCTATTTCTGTTTTTCTTGTTGGTAGTTTTTTTATTATCTCAATTAATTCTTTTGGATTAGTGAAATATTCATGAGAATTCTCTATTAATATATTATTGTTATATTTCAACAATATTTTTCACATATATTCATGCTAATAATATTATTTATATTTCTTATTTCTTTATTTAATTGTATAAACTCTTTAAGAATATTACTGTTATTGCTATTTTGGTGTTTACTACTTCTTTGTTTACTGTTTGTTTTACTACATTTGTTTATCTTTGGTTTTGACTTGTATTTGTAACGTAACAGTGCTTGAATAGTTGACATTATTGCCAGTAGTCGTTCTTGGCTTTTATATTTTGCTTACACTAAGGAATTTGATATAGTTTCTAATGGTGAATTTGATGAATTCCTTAGTATTTTTTTCTATGTTATGTTGGTGCACAGAATTATTGGTGCCATTCCAGCCTGGTTATATATTTCTTGTATATGGAGGCATTGGTTGGATGAGCTCTATAATTGAAATATTTTATCGATTATCAATGGTTTCTTATATTTGTTAAGATACTTTTGCACACATTTGCATATAATACTTGATATTTGACATTGAGTTGTTTATTTTAGTTTATATATTTTTTCCAAGTGATCTTGGTACACGCTGTGGATTGGACAGTTTATCTAAGCTATTTTAGTTGTATATTTGTAATAAAAGCGACCATAAATAATGGTTGTTTAGTATTTTTCATTAGATTAATATTTTGCTGAATCCAGATTTTCCAATTGCTGTTTGATATCTTCATTGTTTGTCCTTTTATGTAATCTATGTTCTTCTCTTGATACTTTTATTTGTATACATGTGAAAAGATACATTTCTTTGTTGCGAGATTGATTCCAGTTTTTCGTAATCGTTTTGACTTGAAGTAAATATTTCTGTGAATTCCTAGTGGTATTTAATGTGGAATTCTTTTTTTAACATATTATTTAACATCTTTAAAAATGTAATATGTTCTTTAATTTGTCATGCTCAATTAATAGAAGTGGTTTTTTTACATTAATTATTTTTTTATTTTTTATACTGTCATCCAAATCATCATTGTCGGTTTTATACGACTCGACATTTGAATCACGATCGTATTTGCATGCCAGTGCTTAGTATCTGTTTTTGAATATAAAAAGATCTTATCTCCTTATTTTGTATAAATTGTTTTTTCTTTTCCATTTTATCTTCCATGTTCATCGATTTTCTTTTCCAAAATGTTATGGCATTTTCGTCAAAATCTATTGTTAGCTTTATTTTTATGCATAAACTATTCTTGAGAAAATATCATTTTTTGACATGATTTAATTTAAAAAAATATTAATATTATTTGATAAAGGAATATACTAATATATTTATATACTTTAGTAAAATAAATAATTAATAATAATCAATATAAGAGGTGGAAAGAAATAAAGAATTAACCATATGGAAGGTTTTCTAGAGACAAAAGCAAGGAAGAAAACGAATGAGAAAGATAGTAAAAAGAAGAAAGGATTATCAAGTACATATCAAAGTGCTTTGACAACTATGCTTTGACAAAATATTTTTGATTGCATTGCAAGTTTAGTTTATCATTAGTCATATGACTTTTAGCTGCCATACTCTGCAATTCAATTCCATAAGTCCAGATGAGTTTAACTACTGTTTTATATATCAGAAATTTGTTATCTATATTTAACTTTGAGTTTTATTTTACTTTGTATATGGTAGTTTCATGTTACGTGTTACTAAATACATATCCAAGTATTTTATTATTTCCATTTGAGGTGCCATAGTTTAATGTTATAGCTGAAACAGTACTTTTCTTTAAGGTGAACGTTATATGCTTACATTTATCAGTATTAACTTTTATTCTCCATTAATTTAGCCCTGAGTAAGAATATACTGTTGAAATATAGATGATGCAGTTTTAGGGTTTTCATGCGTGGACAAAATGACTATCATTAACAAATATGTACAGTGTAATTTGACGTGTAGTAGGAATGTCAATCGTATAAGGAATATAAAGAATAAAATGCCTTTGGAACTTCTGTTTCAATATTATTTATGTTCGATATTGAACTTTCTTTGAAAAGAACATTCTTTGTAAAGATTTAAAGAATGTTCTTTCTAGATATGATTTAATGAGTTTGTAGTATGATGAAGGAAAGTTCTGCTTTATTTTTGTTAAGAGATTGACGTGCCAGATTGATGTGCCTATGTCTAAAAAATGAAGAGTGCAATATTTCTTTTCCTTGAAAGCGTGAGTGATCTTATTTATTACCTTGTGAATTTGTTCAATAGTAATAAATTTATTTCTAAAATCAAATTGAAACAGATGAATTAGTTTCATCTATGTTATCTTACAGTAGGTTAAATGAGTTTTGGTGAGGCACGTTCCTTAACAATTTTTCGTTATTTGTTGCTGAAGTGTTCATTGATAGATTTTTAAGTGGATAGATTTTTTGTTTCTTAGATAAGGTACTATAAAATGGATAATTAATATCTATAGCATTTTTCAGAGTTGTTATATTGTTATTGTCTTATTGATTTTTAATGGTATTGACACACACACACACACTATAAAGTTATTTTATATATATATATATTTTATTATACTTTATATTTCATTATACTTTATATATATATATATATATATATATATATATATATATATATATATATGTTGCGTATGAGGGGCACAACTACGAGACAGTTTTCAGATATACGTTTCAAACCGCAATAGCGATGGTAGTCGATTTGCACGGAGAATCTTCATCCGTTTCTTCCTAATCATCAGAATTATAGACCCACTGGTTTCGAAGAATAAGGGCGGCGGAACAAGTCTAGTATACCAATGAAGGCCGTCAGTAAAATATTGCTCGCCACGTTTCCGCAAATTAATGGAAGAAGGCGAATTTTTTTGAAGGATTCCGTGAAGTTTGTGAGGTAGATACACATTAATGAATATAACGTGAATTTAAGTTATCACTTCAATAAAGTATATTTATTGAAGTACAGATACAATTGTGATGTGTTATTGTGTAATAACGATTTAGATTGTGCTGGATACCTCTATTTGAGGCATAGTCAGTGATATTGTTAAGACTTGGTTGTCTTACTGATGAGTCTGAATGCTTAGATGCGACTGACTAGATTTTTTTCAAACTATCAACGAAAATATTAATGTATTAAGAAAGTGAAATGAAAAGAGAGGAATTTAAGTAAAAAGTATCTCGAACAGAAAAGCAATATTCTTATTGGTATACTGTGCATAGTCCGTTCGAAATGTTTGACCAATCTCATACGTCGTCCTTTGTCCTGAAGACCGTGTGGACCCATGAGTATTGCATTGATATTTGAAGGGTAGGAGCTAGACAAATTCTTGAGAATCAACGTACGAATACCAATTAGCTTTTATAAAACGATTTATCGCCACTGTTCAACTATTTACTTATTTTTATATCTCTATTATTCTGAGAAAAGAGAGAGTGTGAGGGAGGGGGAGAGAAAGAGAGATTAGGCGTGTCTTTTCTAATCTCTTTTCGCAAGTTCGACGTTCGATCATTAACGCGTATTTTTATGAATGACGAACTTAGAAGATTAAACGGCGATTATTAATAAATATGGATGCAAAATTTTGTGTGTATTTAAATATATACACACATACACATATATGTACATATATGTATATACATACATATATAAGTCGCAGTAAAAAAATGATACTCGATTTTTCGATCCTTAACTAAAGAATATAGAACGTTTAGATCTTAGTCAGTTAAAGAAAAAAAAGAAATAACTAAGAAACAACTAATAATAGGATCGACAAAAATTAGAAGGGCTTTGAAGTATATACTATATGTTTATTTTTCTAATTCTATTATAAAAAAAAAGTTATGAAGAAAAAAAAAACGCACACGTATACAGATATACGAAGCCACATAAAAAAAATTTTTTAAAAATCTCTCTTTCGTATTGTTTCCAAATTTTTGAAAAAGCTTTATCCCTTTGCACTCGGTTGACCCTTCTTGTGGGACATCGTAATTCTAGCATATCACTCGGATGTCCCCTCTTATGGGACATTAAATTTGATTAGTGATTATAGCTAATTGAGTTATTTCAGCGCAACTTTTTGAGACATGCATGCTTCCCTGAAGTTTTCTTTTGAAATGGCACAAGAAATCAAATCAAAATATAGTAAAACTACTAAGATATACAAAAAGAAATATCAGCGAGTTTTGTCGTACGAAAACGCTATAAAATTGCTCATGACGATCCGACCACTTCAAAGGCGTTACTTGAAAAGAGCGATATGGCAAGATTTAGAAGAAAGGTCGATAAGCAAACATAGCATGTACTGTATAATGAGATTTATAATCATTGACCAGTTGAGACGTGATTTTCGTGAATCGAGAACGCGTCCATTCACATCTTCTGCGGACAATAGATTAGACAATAAACTACATATTCCTGATGTGTGACAAAGAAAACGAAATTGTATTGTTTGTTCTGATAGGAAAACACCTGGTGGCAGGCGTCTAATAACATATTATTGTCAAACGTACACTAATCAGCCTGCAATGCATTTTGGAGAGTGTTTTAGAGTTTATCACTCTATACAAAATTATAAAAAATAAAACATTGATTTTTTTGCAAATATACATTTCTCGATTTCAACCAATTCATATAAGTCCAATATCATTATAATATGTTAGTTAGTTCCAAAATTATACTAAATAATACGAGGGTCTGTAAATGCACGTTTCTGCCACAAAGTAGCATCGAGTAGCTGGTAGCCAACGTCCAGAATGGTTCCGAGTGCAAAGGGTTATTTATTTTGAAAAAAAATCTTGTTAAAAAATTTTTATTTTTATTTGTATTTTCCGAAAAATTCGAAAACAATACGCGATAAATTAAATCTTCGTTTTTAAAACGAGACCTTGTTCATTAAAATTGGACAAAAATTGTGCTTGTGCTTATTGATGGTGTAAATCATTATAAAATCGAGGGTAATAAATAGTTTTAATTTCAATTTAAAATCAGTTTAAACTAACCTTTAAAATGTATAGTTTTGTACTTTTTCCTCATGCTTTTAAATTTGACAAAGCCGTACTTTGGTCAATATTTTACTGTTTTGTATTTTAGATCACTATTCAACATTAGTTTTTCCTGTAAATGATTATACTCAAGAATTCCTTTGATCAAGATTGAAATCAGATATATTACTTTGATCGTCTGTTTCACATCTTTCCGTATCATGTTCACAAGTATAATCATTTACGTGATCAATAATCCAATATCATTGATTACTATGTTTTTCAAGAGAAGGAATACGATTATGATCGAGTTATAAACCAAAGAGACTAATTTGATGTAAATGTTGAAAGCACATGAAACACAGCAATGAAAATGGAGCAAGCAGATCTCTTGAAAGTTTTCGAATTCATTGATGAAAACTTTTTTAGTGTTTAATGCTCTAATTGTTGGTAAATTTTGAAGCGCTGCGTTAATCTGATACGGGTGATTAAGTTTTTGGAAATAAGAAGATAATCAATTAATGAGAGAACTTAAATATTAGCATTACACTAATCTACTTATTTCTTTCAATTGTTTAACTTTATAATTGATATAAAAATCTAGAAGAAGCCAATGAGTTTATCCTTCCTATTATTATTATCGTTATCAGTCCAATACTAAGAATTATAAAATAAGACATGCTATATCAAGGACACCAGTATTTTTGGAAAATTTAAAAGAAGACTAAAAATTTATTGACGTTGAAAAAGAATATTCAATAAATTTACCTGTCTGAGATACGACTGAGCATATAATTCTATGAAATATGCTGGCATGCAGTTTTCTGGAAGCGTGTAATCAAACTCTATAGTAAGAAAACATTTATAAAAACCGTTGTTTTAAAGCTACAGACATAAATTATTTTTATGTAATCCAACGATCCTTTCCATGCAAATAGAGGTCAAATTTATGTTTCCTCGATGTTGGCACTACTGATAGCTATTCGTAAAAAAACTAAGAGTATAACCATCAATAGCAACAAAACACTCCTACTCGTCTTGAAATAAAAGATGTAAGGCTTAATAGACCTATGACTTTTACCATATCAACAAGTACCAATGTTTTCGTAGATGATCCATTTATATTTTTAATTACCATGCCTTTCAAATCTTCGATCTCCCCTCCATATGTGGATTCTTCATTCTTCTCGAGTTCCATTTTCTCTATCATAAATTTGATGAAGTCAATACTGGAAGCTTGGAGACTATTAAAATTCAGACTTTCGTACACCGCTCTAAACTAAGCCATGCGATCATTTGACCTGTACACTATAGAAACTGCAACTAATGCGTTAAAAATAAAGCTAAAATTTTAGTTTTATTTTTCAGATATCCGTATATGCAATGCTTAAAATTTCAAATAGATATGATGGAAGAAAAGAAGAAATGTTGAATGATTCCAGAAAAGATAGAAAGATGATACTAAATTAACAGCAGACAGCAATTAAATAAATCTATCACAGAATTGGAAAGCATTAGATGAGGTTTGTCTTTAGCAATGCAAAATTAAAACTTATGAACAAGAAGAAGAATTTCCAACAATAGATAAAGATCCACATTAGCATAGACAGCTCTAGTGAAATTGATAAGAGCACATTGGTCACTGCTCAAACCTATCTCTCTTCTAACGTTGTATCATTATAAAAAAATAAAACAATATTCTCATTCAATTAGCAGGCCTAAATAATTTGCTTGCAATAAGAATTATTCATGCTACGATCAAAGATTACGTTCTGTCTGATTAAAGAAGCAAATATTCTCTTGAAGTATCATTTGTAGTAAAGTATTTTTTCCAGAATATATCTTCTCCACGATTTCTATTAATCTAACGCATACAATTGATTATATTTACGCTGCTCTCATAGCTTACAACCGTTACATTATTCAGTATCATTTTATGTGATCTAATCTCTTGAGTCTTTCTCTTTTTTAATCTGTGCATGCATTAATGTCATGAATTTTTTGATATCAGGCATTGATACAAGATCTTCAATTAACTGATGAATACTTGATCCATATATGTCATGGAGCTTCGAACGAATATTAAGAAATGGCGTTATTCTGAAGGCTTACTATACGTAATTAAAAGTGACAACATACATCAGAATTTATATGAACAAATAGACATATGATATATAACTTTAGTCTAATTTGTTACACTATGGAGTATTTCTTTATCGTATTTATTTCCTTCCTAAAAGAGTAAAGAATAATTGATGTTGAAATATAATTAAAAAAGAATATTTGATTAAGTAGATGGTTAAGTATTTATATGTAATATTATTTTAAATACACTATAGGACATATTGATTTTTTAAATAATCATAACCATTGATGAAATGCTTACTTCCTGTTTTCCTTATTTTCGCAGAAAAAGTATTTCCCAGACGTTAATTTCTACGATCTGTACCTCAATGATTTGGTTGTTTATTAAACGTAATCTTTCGTCTGTTCCTTTGGTTGGTAACACTATCAGCTTTGTTTTTTTCATTCCAAAGTACTCTAAAATGATCGGAAATTAATTTGTTCAGTATGATCATTTTCTAGATTTCTGAAAAAGAAATGTACTCATCTTGAAAAGGAAAAAAATTCCAATCTAATTCTCAATAGAGAATATAGGCAATAATCAAGCATTCTTTATGGCTTATAAATTATTTTATTTAATAAACTTATTTGATTATTTCGATAATTTTGCGCGTATATCACTATATATAATTTATAATTATATAATCTATAAATAATAAATTATAATGTATGTTATTTATATAGGAAGAAATGATTGGAGACGAATGTAACAATTTTCAACAATTTAATTTATAACTGTTTATTGTAGGAACTATTTTATATAGGTTTAAAAGCAATTAAAACAAAAGTAAGATGTTATAGTTATTTTTGTCCATTCAATCTTTAAATAAACTTTTAACCTACTTTGTCTCTCATTAAAGAAATTAGCAAAGGAAAATTAATATTTCTTACCAACTGTTGTTCCACTAAAGAAAAACGGGTTGTATAATCTGAGCCTTTTTTCTAAACATCTCTCCATAAATCAAAGTGTAACAGGCTATTTTCATTTCCATTTCAAGAAGTAAAAAATTTAGCAAAGATAAATGGAAAATGAAACAATTTATAAAGAGAAATACATTACTGGATCAACTTATTATTTGTTTGAATAATGTAAGAGATTTTTGAAGCAGACTTCTGTAAAAGATTTCTATAAACAATATATCAGAGCAATGTAACGGTTGAGCAATTCTGAAACATAGAAATTATTGTCATATATCAATATAATTTAAACTTAATTAAAACAAGGTGAGAGATTATTTTTTAATGTGAATATTTTATTTAACACCTACCACACCTCATTTTTTTATGAGAAAAGTAAGAAAAAGATTTATAAAAACGTAACATTTTTTATACATAAGATTAGACTCATAAAATTATTTATTTGATAGAATATATATTAAACTTTATCTGATCTGTTTATAACGCTAAAGCTATATCAATCAACATAATACTTTTTTCAATTTTACCAGATTTTAATGAAGCGATTTTCCAAACGATTACCTGGATTACTTTTTTTTTAATAGTAAATATAGATCAATCTCTAGCAAGTGTCTTTTATATCTAAATAAAAAGTTTAAAATATTTAACCAAAACACAATTTGTGTTTTATAATTAATATTAACTAATAAGAATAACTATTAAAAATAAGTAGTAAAATTAATACAATAATAATAAAATAAAATACTTCTTCAAACTGTTCTATTTTAATTAAAAAATTGTTTATATTATACATCATATTTTGAATAGGTTTTTCCCTAGGATCATACAAATATTTGTACAAAACTTTTCTTAGAGGTCTTTTCGATTCATGTATTTTTTTTAATTAATTCCATATATCTCTTTACATTCTGCTTCTCTTGATTATATTCAATTAGTTCTTTGATATAGATAATAGCATCAATGCTAGTACTTTTATTTGTCTTACTTGTTAATTCAAATTGGTTTCTTCATCTTGAATTATAATTTCATCAGATCATTATAAATCAGTTTTTCCATTTTTAAAATTCCTTTATTCATGATTTGATTCGTTTAGATTCTTGATATATTGAGTATTCTCAGTTAAATTTATGTTTAGAGGTTAGTTTTAAATTAATGTATATCATTTACTTATATTGTTTCTAGGTTCAAAATCTTGTTAGAAGATTCAGTAAATAATACAAATAAGATGCGATATGATATATAATAAGCATTTATTACACTAATTGAAGTCAACATGAAAACAAGCTACATATAATCATGAGTACTCGAGAAAGAAATTTAAGAAACACAGAAAGCAGAGTCTAACAGAAAAAATAAGGGCGCTTTGATCACTTTCACAATAAATACAATTTTTGACAAATATTAATATAAATAATATTTAATTAAGATATTTAGATATTATTTATATCTTATTTACTTATTTTTATAATAAATCATTAATAATTATTAATATAAATTAATATACTTATTAAGGCTATTCATTATCCCTGGTATTTTAATTGTTTATGGCATTAATAAGATCAGGCATAATTCTTGATCGATTTTAATGAACAAAGTCTCATTTTAAAGATAAAGATTTAATCTACGGTGCTGTTCAGTTGGAATTTTGAAAAAGCTTCATTTTCATTGAAAAAATCGGGTTAAAAAATGATATTATTTCAAGAATTGTTTATGTACAAATAAAAAGCTGTTTCAAAAGTCCGCTGAAAAAGCATCGTAGATTAAATCTTCGTCTTTAAAATGAGACCTTGTTCATCAAAATTGGTCGAGAATTACTTCTATTCTTCCTAATAGTGAAATGAATGAAATACTGTTTTCGATATTTTTCGCGAAGAAAACGTTTAGTACTGTGGCGCCTCTCGAAATTTGTGGCAAAAGAGATGAAGCTTATACCCTCACTACTGATTTTCATATCACGCTTGAATGATGTATGTTTATGTCCGTGAAGTAGCGATAGTCTGCTTGGTTGTGTGCATAAATAGCTGATGCTCAGGTTTTTTGAACTTTTCCAAATTCAAAGAAATAGGTTTCACGATGCTCGCACGAAGAAGCTACGGTAACAACTCACTCGATCAATTTAATGACGTTCGGCTAGATGATTCTATAGCAAAAGTAACTTTTATTATTATTATTAAATTGTATTATATTCTATTATATTACATTATATTGCATTATATTACATTATATTACATTATATTACATTATATTACATTATTATTATTATCATCATCATCATCATCATCATCATCATCATCATCATCATCATCATCATCATCATCATCATCATCATCATCATCATCATCATCATCATCATCATCATCGTTATCATTACATTATTATTATCATCATTATCATCATTATCATCATCAGTAACAGTAATAATAGCATATTTTTATAGTAGTAGTATTAATAGCTATAGTATAGAGTGAACTAGTCCTATAGAGGCAACCACGTAAAAAAAAGCGCTGTGAGTCTATTTCATAGGTAGTGTGGAAATGAATTCATATTTTAATTTGTATTAAAAAAATATAATATATAAGTATTCATTAATTATTTTTAAGAAGAAATTGGACAAATTCTTATTTTTGTCACCGAATTATATACTAATTCTTATATGTATCAATTGTATTTATTATTTTTTATGCATTTATCGTAAAACAAGTGCATACCGACGTCGTATTTAGCATGGATCACTGCGAGACGTACGATAACATCAGAGAAAAATATACTTATGAGAGATTGAAAAGTTTGAATTCACAGTCTATTAAATTACTTACTCTAGTTTACAAATTGTTATATAAAAACCAATTGTTATGTATGCGTGAGAGAGGAATAATCAACAACACAAGCTTATAGACCGATATGATAGAGGCATGGTAGGGACAGCATTTCCCGCTTGTATTTGTAATTCATATTTTATCTATATCTGTCGCTGAAGTCACACATGTTTTGAACAAAAGGTAGTAAACAGCCTTAGTCACTTTTTGAACCTTATATACGTGTTTATAACATTTGTTCGGTGCATCTACCGACAATTTGGTTAATACCGAAATAATAATACGATGAATGCTTTCAATTTGTCCCTTCTTGATACACCGGTAGTAGTTAAAATATGTTCGATTCTTTCATACAGTACTCTTTAAAATCTGTCGATGTAAACGCTGTTCCTAATTATACGTGTCTGTTATTATACGTGTCGAGTTACCGAAAGTTCTTTGCAATTTTGTTAGTTTGTCTAACGTTTCCCATGAAGTAATCGACTTAGTTGGGTATAATCAAACAAACTTAGAAAATTCGTCTACTATAACTAAAATATGCTTGTACGTCTTATTTGTCGCTCTCATCGGCCCTATATGATCATTATGATAAGTTTAAACCTTTGGTATCGGCTCTAACTGACTTTCTTTTTTCCTTGCTTACGTTCTGCTTATATACACCGTATGCAACAACTATTTTTTCTATCTTTTCGTTTAGGTTTGGTATATAAAACTTCTCTTCGATTCTTTCAGCTATCTTACATACGGAAAAATGGCCATTCTTGTGAATCTTTTTAATTACATTAGCTTGCATGCTCGTAGCCAAAACTATTATTTTTTTATCGTTTACACGCTTCATTAAAATGTTATTTTCTAAAAGATAATCTCCATACGGTTATTTTTCTATTACGTGATGTATAACGCGTAATCTTTCCTCCTCTTCCTGTTTCTTCCTAATATTCTGTAACAGTACGTCTTTGATACATTTATCTAGAGAATTACTGAGCGCATCCACGTGCCTCAATCTTTTTCCCGTGCGGTGTTCAAGTTCAAAATCAAATTCTTTTAATGACATCTTGCAACTCATCTTGCAACTTTCGATGCTAAATCTCTCCTTTTAAGCGTTTTTTGGAATGCTTGATAATTTGTGACTAATTTAAATCTAATCCTTAACAATTAAATTCGAAACTTCTGAACGGCCTTAATTATCGCTAAAATTTCTAATTTGTATAAGTGATATATTTTCTCGGTATCTGATGTTTTAAAACTCATATAATAAACTGGATGATAATAACTTTCGTTGGAACGGTACCAAATCTATCTATATTTGGATCTATATGCAATTCTGTTATTGTTTCGGGATCATAAATACGAAGCACTAATTCTTCAGATAAAAGATATTTTAACTGCGAAAACGACTTTCTTTCAGCTGTATTAAAAATAAATACCTTATTTGATTTCGACAAATCTGATAATGATTTTGCTATCTTAGCATAATTTTTAATGAGTTTACGAAAATAACCTGTTAGATTTAAAAAATTCTGCTCTTGCTTTTTATTTTTTGGTTCCGAAAACTGCTGTACCGCATTTATTTTCATCGGAGATAGGCAAATACTTCCATCTCATATTACGTGTTCTAAAAATTCAATTTTTTCTTGAAGCAATTTGCATTTCTTCCAATTTATAATTAATCCATTTCGAGCTGCAACTTACAACGTTTCTTTTAGCTTCCTACACACATTCCCGTTATCAATACCTGGAATAATGAGATCATCTTCTACTTTCTTCCTCACCAGGTCGCCAAAGTCCTCATCAATAAATTTTAGAAAACCGGTATGGCTATTACACAACTCAAGAAGTGTCTTAAGAAATTCAAATTGCCCGTCTGGAGTAGCAAATAAAGCGAATCTGCGACTATTCTCCGCGATTTTAACATGGAAAAATCAGTTTTCTAGAGCGCTTAGATCTTCGTAAGTTAAAGAAAACAAAAAAATAAAAAGAAATAACTAAGAAACAAGTGATCATAGAATCGACAAAAATTAGAAGGGACCTTGAAATATATACTATATGTATATTCTTCTAATTCTATTATAAAAAAAAAATTACAAAGAAAGAAAGAACACGCACATGTACACGCACACGCACACAAATATACAAGGAGCACGTATATGTATCTAAAAAGTCTAATAAACAAATTCTCTCTTTCTCTCTCTCTTTCTCTCTCTCTCTCTCTCTCTCTCTCTCTCTCTCTCTTTCTCCTTTTTATTTTGATTAGATAAAAATCTTACATAACAATAATATTTATTGTCTTTCAAATGTCTTCGTTTAATCGATTTTAATTTTTGTTGGCGTACTGCCAACTTAATAAAAAGAGAAAGATAGAAAAACAAAAAGTAAAATAAATAAATATATAAATAATATCAAATCAAATAAAATTCTAATATAACATCAATATAAATAATATTTAACGAATAATAAATCTAATAAAATATCGATACGTTTGACATCGATTTAAAAAAAGAAAGTAATAATAATAATATAATCCAAATTCATAAACATTTATATGATCTAATATTTATAATGAGACACTATCTCCTATTTTATTTCTCTTTCCATTTTTGTGATAAATACAAACATTTCTACGTACTAATATTTCGTATGTATCTATGTGTTAAACATGTTTGTGCACGTATATAACTTATATATATATATAATATATATATATATATATATATGTATATATATATAACATTTTGAAGCATTAATTAAAAAAAAAGATGTTCTTTTTATTATAATATCTATATAAGTACATATTATATTAAAACGAAATCAATGAAATTTTGCAATATATTTAGAAAATTTTAAAGAGAGCTTTAAGTCTACTTAGAAATATCCTCGAGGCTATGTTAACTTTCTTCAAGAGCCATTAAAATCTCCTTGGTCTTTGTCTGAGTATTTTCCAATGAAGTTAAAAGGCCACCACCAGCGCCACCACTACTACCACCGCCGCCATCATGGTCGTTTAGAGGTTTTTGCAAAAGATTTTGCTCTCTGATTCTAACCAATTGCGCTAATAAATCTACTAAAGCAGCATCTCGTTCGCCAGAAAATTTTTCTTTTCTTTCTAAAGCTTCTCTTTTTCTTTAGTCGATTCCTAGAGTTACCTTTAACAAAACCTGAGAAATATAAAACAAAAAAATAAAACAGATCGAGTATCATAAGTTTAAAGTTAAAGAAAATTCTTATACTCTTGGTAATATCAAAAAAGAGAGAGAGAGAGATAGAAACTGGATTATCTAAATAATGTTTTGTAAAATAATAAAAAAAGAATAATGGAAAGAAAAATAAATTGTCTAAATTATCGTTGAAAGAATCAAATTATTATTATTATTATATTATTATATTATTATATTTTTTATAAAACTGATCTTATCGACGAGTTTCTCGGTCAAGCTTCTCGTTCCAACGCCAAGAGCAATTTTGAACAGAAAAGTGTTAGGTTTCTGCGATATATTATCCAATCAATTTCTTTTCGTTGCTAAGAAGAATTTGAAGTCTTGTTGAACTGGCAAAATACGTTTGCCGAGTCTCAAAGGTCGTTTACGTAAACGTGGCAACAGAATATTAGGAAATTCAACTATTAACTCGACCAAAAAGGATTTCCCAAATCTTACAGCTAATTCCAAAGCGGTAAATAACTTAGGATCCTCAGCATTTGTTATCTTCAATTTCAATCCCAGATTTGATTTCAATCAAATGATTGCATCTCCCGATGGATCGAGAAAGATAAGTTCCAAAGGAATCCATACAGCATTAACGAGATTTTCTGTGTCCGCTGAGAATCCTTGAATTCATCAAAGTAATTTTTTTCGTTCGCTAATCAATAACTCAACGGCCGACCTTTTCTACTTGTCGCCTCTTTCCGGATCCTAAAAGGAAATATATTTTAATTTTGTTAAGTTATTCTACTTTTTCCTGCTTTTTATATAATTATATAAATATATATATGTATATAGGACATTAAATCGACAATACTTACTTGATAGATCAAAAATGATGCGACATTGGCAATTTCGGCGTTCAATCTTGCTTTACGTTTAATCAATTCCTCGTACTGTCCCTACCAATCACGTTGTTTCTTGTCAAGTTTCGACAAAAGTGCTCTGGCCGTAGTCAAAGTAGCCTCGGTTGTTTTCGTCCTCAGTTGCAAAGTCGCGGCACTGCGCGAATGTTCAGCCTATTCTTGAAGCTGTGCAACATGACTTTTCACGGTATTCAGACTAGCCGCCAATCTTCCAAGCTGTAGTTCGGCAGCTCATAATAGTCTATAAACAATTTATATTTTTTTCTTTTTTTTACTTTTATAATATAATATATTCATAATAAAATTGAATTCTGAAATAGAAATTTAATTATTAGAGGAAATTATACTAGGCCAATAAACATTGTTCACGTTCCAATCATGCACCCTGTTGAAGAATTTGTCTGTTTTGTAAATTAGCAAGTACTCAGCTTGCCAATGATTTTCTCTTCAAAACTGTCGAGATTTTCCTTGACCGGATTTCTCAACCGTTTCTAAACTTACCGAAGTATTTTTGCTTGCGTTCCAGATTTTTTGATTAGAAAAAAAAATGAATTATTTATCAGACAACTTTTTTTTAATATAAAACTTTTTACCTAACTTCATCTTTGATCACACGTTTTGCCAAAAAAGTCTTCATACTGTTCCAAGATATATGTTTGATACCCATAAGTCTTAAGGACGTCTCTTACAAGTACCTTTGGTGCTCTTAATGATCTAACTTCGGCAAGAGCATTGGAACTGATATCAGCAACAGCGTATGACGCTTGTTTAATAAATGGCTCAACCTTGCTCAATTCCTTTTCTATATCAACCTTTTTTAAAAATATAATTTTTATCGTCAAATTTTCTTTATATGTAAGGATACACGAAAAGATCGAATAATGTTAGCTTTCTTTATGCTATCTCAGCGTTTTCTCGTTCGGTCTCAGCTTTTAAATTAGTCCTCTCGCCATATTGCTCTGTAGTACCTCTCATTGTTGCAGTAATCTTTTCTAAAGCCGAATTAGCTCTTCCTTTTTCGATCTAATGAATTAGAATTGTATATTCTTATATCATCATCCTCGTAATTTTCGAGGAAATGTAATCTGTTTTTAATGAGATAAATGGATGAAGAAAAAAAAAAGAAAAAAGAGACCAAAAGGAAACAAAGATTAACACTTCAAGACCTTGTCTTTGTTGAGAAGCTTCGTCCTCCAATTTAGCGACATATTTGCCGGTTTCTCTCAATTTACTTATATCAGCGCCGAGACTATCAAGTATACTTTCAACTTGTTCACTTTCACGAAAATGTTGGAATGTACAAGGTAGCACTAAAAAACTGTTTAGAATGTGCTGCTGCTTAAGAGTTTGAAGATGAGCTTTAATCATAATTTGTGTGTCCGTAGATAATATTTCAGAAGTTTCTGATTAATTTGAATTATATTTAATTGCTAATTCAATCAATGGTACTCCCAATACTTGGACCAATAATTGCACAATATCTGAATAATTCAGAACATGATAATAATGTTGATTTTATGTCTCCATTGTTTCAAATTATGACTATACAAAGATAATTGCGGATACCTCAGATGTGATCAAATCTTGTTTTTTCCTTTCTTTATTTTTTTTTATGTTCCATTAAAAAGTTCGAGACATTTTAATGGACTACTTACGATAATAAAAATATTCTTTCAAAGTGCCAGGAAAATCTCTCTTTGACAAATCTATGAATGATGCTATCATACCATCCAATTCGTCGGTTGAAAAAAGTCCCGGAAGTTTACATTTCGCGACAATAACACTGACCAAGATAGACATTTCTTTCTCTGTCATGTGATGTTCCTGGAATAAGACTATCGTTGGTCCACCATCGATATCAGCCGTTTGAATAGTACTTTTCATCGAAGTTTTAGCTCGTTCAGGTTCTGAATTAATGAATAGAAAAGACGAGAAAGTTGTAGTCAATCTGGCAGCTGATTTTTTTCCTGCTTCGCATCTGTTAATAGACTACTTTTTGTATTCGGTCGATAATTAATTACCGATGGAGTATGAAATGTTATAAACAGGCGTCTTATCTATTTAATATTCATTGTAATAAATAATTATAGAGAATGAATGTTATGTACAATACAATTAATAATAATCTTGTGATAATAATCTTAAACTGAATTAGGTCAGAATTTAAACAAATAGTTATTATCAGCGATCATTTGTAGAAGATGGGAGGTAATTTTTGTCTGTTTAATTTGGCCATTCAAGCATATTTAGCAGTTGCATTTATGATATTATTTTTCCATTCCTCTTTGATAATAAGTAACAACTCAGTATTACCAACTCTCCTAACGAAAATATTGTTGATTATATTTTTTATTTATCATTTTAGTAGACAATACAGACGCAACCTAGACGCACCCCAATTTACCTGTGCTTTAGCTGTTAATCTGAACGGAAATACAACAAATTTACTCTCTGTAAATACTATCTTTTAATAAACGTTCTACCTTAAAAGAAAATAAAACTAAAAAAAAAGAAAAATGATTTATGAAAATTACTAAGGATGAAATAAACGTCGGCCAGCATCTAACAGATGACAGGTAACATCTTCCACGTTCTCAGAAGGTAAATAATAGCCAAGACAATTAACCCAAAATAAGATTCTTCAATGTCCACAAGAAAGAAAATTTTTTGGACAAGTTCGTCGACTAGTTTCTAATATAGCCGATACCGTCTTCGAAGCCTAAGTGTTCATTAAATCATCCTTTCGTTTTAATGCATTTCTCAGATGAAGTTCCGACATAGCAATAGTGTCTTTCGAACTTAGAGACCTTAAATAATATCTTTTAATATTATATGACATATGATATGTACATACAATCTAATTATGATTTACTTAGTTCTTTAAGCATCAAGGGTGAATGTGTCGGATTATAATATGATCAAATGCGATTCAGAAAATAGAAATGCAGGAGGAACAATTTTATATATAAGACATGATGTTAAGTATAAAATAGTAATGACAAAAAAAATGGTGTCGAATAGTTGGTGTGTTGCGATAGAACTAAAAGAAAAGTTATGTAAAGACACGATAATGGTAGTATATCATTCATCGAGTGCATTACATGGTAATTTTGTGAGTTTTTTAGAGCATGTAGCACAGGCTCTAACTATAAAAGGAGAATGTATGATATTGAAAGACTTTAATATAGACTTTATGGTAGATTTGTTCTATGTAAAGAAATTACAAAAATCAATGTCATACATAAGTATGAAATGAATATTCTCTAAGTATGAAACAAATATGTCAATAAGTCGACAAGATTTACAAAAGACAAACAAACAATTATAGATCTATTATTTGCTAATAATAATGTACAAGTACAAGTAGTTCATAAGCATAAAATAACAGACATGCGTGGCTAAGATCTGATACACGATCAAAGTTGGAAATAGATGTAAAGGATTCATTGTTAGAGATTATAGAAAATTTAGTGCAGATAAATTTTTTAGGTTAATAGAAAATAAGGCCAGAATATTGAAATAAATAGAGAAGCTAAAAAATTTGTGGATATATAATGGAGGCATTGAATAGCATAGCATCGAAGAAAAAGTTATAAATCTTAAAGGTATGGGAAGGGAAATGATTTTCAGAAGATATGAGAATGGTGACAAATAAAAGAGATGAAGCGTATAAGAAGGCAATATACGGGTAAATGAAATAGAATTGTCTATAATTTAAAACTCGAAGAAGTGCAGTGATTATGTTAATAAAAAAAAATAAAAAAAACATACAATGAAAAAATGATAGATAATAATAAAGAAGATCTTACCAAAATGTGGGGAACTTCGAAAGAAATTATTAGAGGAGAATCAAGGAAAATCTAGATAGAATAAATTTTGAGTTTTTAGATAATAATGGATATAATTTATCTAATAAATTTAACGTATATTACATAAAAAGTATTAATAACATTAAATTTATTTATTTATTATAACAGTAAATCTGAAGATAATGAAAAGACAAAGTGCATGGGTAAAAAATTGTGTATATTAATAAAAAAAAAGGTTAATATAAAGAACATTACAATGATTAATGTAAAAGATTTAGAAGAAATTTGTTATGAAATTGCGAAAAAAGAAACTGAAGAGGTAATAACGATTAGTATATTAAAGTTGATGTTTTCTACAATAAAGAGAAGTTTGTGGAAATAATAAATAACTCGTTGAAAAAAGAATTGAAATCGAGAGAATTGCTATCGAGAGAATTGGAAAACATTAGCGATAGTACTGGTTCTAAAAATAGCAAAAGCAAAAAAGCAAGTAAACATAGGCCGATTAATATGCTACCAATTTATGAGATAGTGGTGGAATTAGTCATAAAAAAACAAGTTGAAGAGTATTTGGAACTAATTAGATTTTAGAAAGCAGTATTCCTGTGAAATGGCAATACAGACAGTTGTTGACGAATGGAAATTAGTAATTAGCGAGGGATAAATGCCAGCAGTTACTTTCATAGATATTAAGCGAGCATTTGAAATAGTAGACAGAAAAAGGTTAACAGAAAAATTATATCAATATAGACAGAAGGTTTTAGAAAGAATTAGAAGGATGTTTTTAGAATGGTTTAAATCATATAAAAATAATAAAACCTAGTTCTTTTCGATGATAAATGATCTGAATTAATTAATATTGAATACGGAGTGCCGCAAATATCTGTATTGGGATCCTTATTATTTATTCTATATATGAATGATATAATTACAATATGCCCAGAAGGATGCAGTTAGATTTAGAAATGAATAAGGCGTTTAATATAGTAGAAGAATGGATGAATATGAATAAATTAAAAATGAATTCAGAAATGACAAAATACATGATAGAAGTATAAGAAAAGAGAAAGGAAACACTGTTTTGAAATCCTTATGTGGAATCGAGATAGAACGTAAAGAAAATAAAATATTTAGGAGTAATTGTAGATGATAACCAGAGATTTAAGAAACATGATTATATATTCCAAAAATTAGAATAAGTAAAAAAATTAAAATTCCAAATAGAATAAGCAATTATCTAATAGCATATGCAAGATATACTAGATACAAATCCATTATAACGTTGCATTTTGAATATTGTGCAACATTATTATGGATTTTGTTGTGCAACATGGATATGGGAGAGACAACTGGATAAGTTGCAAATAGCGCAATATTGAGCAATGAGAGTTGTGTTACAATGCAATAGATACAAAGCGGAATATATATTGCAAGCGTTGCAGTTAACATCAATAAGACAGAGGCTATGCTATAATGTGTGTATATTTATTTTTACGATGAAGAGGAATTTATTAACTAGGTAATTAAATAATAGGTTAGAAATAGTAGGTAATGAAAACGGAAGACACACATGACTATGCAATTTCGTATGAGATTGCGCAAAAGAACTATTTTATGATGGAACAATAATATACAACATTTTACCAGCTGAAATTAAGCAATGCGAGAATCTAAAAGAATGCTAGAATAATATATTTATATTAATTTGTAATGTAATAGTTGAGAAAGCTAAATAAAGTCTAATCAATCATTCAATAACCCTCACTCTCTCTCTCTTTATATATATATACATATATATATATATATCTCTGTCACTCTCTCTCTCTCTCTCACATCTCTCTTCTATGCACGAAATTATTCATTGAGAAAATTAATATTTAAAATCCTTAAAAATGAATAAAATACAAAAGCACAAATTATTTTCTTCATCTCTCACTATCTTTCTCTTTCTCTTTTTCTTTGTCTCTCTCTCTCTTTCTCTCTCTCTCTCTCTTTTCCAATCGAAATGGCGGTTTCAACTACATAAGTAATAAATCTCGGTTGAAACAGAACCGAAATTTTTGATATTGTTTCGTTACGGTTTACGTCGATTCTTGCTTTTTTGTCGGCATTTGTATATACATGAAAAGTTGAAATTTTGTCTGATTGTTTCGATACTGGATTCTATCGATGAGATTTAATGAGAGTAACAAAAATATAACATATTAGCGAGAACACTATTCGAATTGCTGCGGAGAATTGACGTATTGTCGAAGTAAAGTACAATTCTGAGCTCAGATAGGTATGAGCCGAAATAACTCCTTCAGAAGTTATGCCACAGTTTTGAAAATGTTACTAATCGAAGGGTGGAATCCAGATGTAACCCAGACGCAACCGACTACCAATAAGAATATTGCATTTCTGTTCCAAATACTTTTATTTAAATTCCTTCCTTTCCATTTCCATTTCCTAATCCTTTAATGCCTTCATGGATAGTTCGAGAAAAATCTATATACAATCGCATTCACCAATAAGATATCCGAGTCTTACTAATATCACTGGCTATGCCTCAAGAAGTATCTACCAGAAATTAAATTGTAGCAGTCAAATCTATATCTTTCAGACTCACAACATCCAGACCTCCGAAGTCTTATTACATTACTGGCTCAGAAATAACCAATATGATTCACTATACAAGAACACGTTAATAATTGTATCATACTACGACAAATATTTTGTAATAACTACAATTCACACTATATCTACTGTCTCGCATCTATCTCACGAGTTCCACGGGATCCTTCGAAAGAATTCACGTTCTCCTTTTAATTTGCGGGAATACATCGCCCTTATTCATCATGATCAGTGGGTCCGTAACTCTGACTATTAGAAAGAGTCGGGGAACTTTCTCCGTGCAAATCGATTAACATTGCTAGTCTGATGCGAAACACATAACTGGAAACGCTCTCGTTGTTACGCCATTAAGACGCAACAACGTTGATTCTCGCATAACAGATAGTCGTCAAATCATGAAAAGTTGAAATCTTGTCTAATTCCTTCGAAATCTGATACTATGAACGTTGCTTAATGAGAGTAATAAGAATATAGCTTGACTATAGCGAGGATACCATTAGAGCTGTAATGGTAAATTTACGTAATGTCAGAGAAACTTATGATTCTGCACTCAGACAGTTAAGAATCGAAATAACACCAACAGAAGTTGTGCCACAGTTCCGAGAATGTTACCAATCAATAGTGCAGATTCAATTAAATCGGAAACAAGTCTAGGATGAATCGGAAACGAAGTTTTTGATGTCGTTTAATTACGTTTTACGTCAATTTTGAGGAATCAGACGTCGTCAGGACATGAAAAATTGAAATTTCATTTGATTCCTACAAAACCCTATTTTCTCGACTGGATTTAATGAGAGAAACATGAGTATAACGTGCTAACGAGAATACTATTTTAACTGCAACGGAGAATTGGCTTAATGTCGGAAAAATTTGTTATTTTGGATTCAGATAGGTAAGAACCAACAGAAGTTATGTCACTTTTCTACCAAAATAAAATGCATTAGAACAGGGCGGATTCAATAACATCAGAAATATTGTTTGTTGAAAGAGATACGATGTTGTTCATATCTTTTCGTTTTAAGTCGATTCTCGCGTAACCGGTCGTCTTTAATGAATGAAAAGTTGAAATCTCGTCCGATATTTTCGAAAATGGATTCTATCAACGTGGCATAATGATAGAAACAAGAATATGAAATGCTAGCAAGGATACTATTCGAAATTTGACGGAGAATTTGCGTAATGTCAGTTAAACGAACGATTCTATACTGAGATAATTAAGAACTGAAATAACTGATAGAAGATGTGCCATAGTACTAGAAATATTACCAGTTGATAGGGCTGAATAAATTACATAAATAACAATTCTTGTTTGAAACGAACTCGAAGTCTTCGATATTCTTTTCTTACGTTTTACCTCTTTTCTCGTATATATAACCGTCATCAATATATGAAAAGTTGAAATCTCATCCGATTTCTTCGAAAACGGCTTCTATCGGTGCAGGTTAACGAGAATAACAAAAATATGATGCGCTTGCGAAGATATTATTCGAACTGCAACGGAGAATTGGCGTAATGTCAGAAAAGCGATTCTGGACTCAAATATCTAAAAATCGAAGTTGTACCCTAGTTTTGGAAGTGTTATCAATTTATATGTTCAACGCCATTCTCACATTTACGTAAATAGCGAGTATAATTTTTTATCACGCGTCTGTTATATAGGAAATCAACTTGTTAATCAATATCATACAACTTTTCTCATCTCACTATACAGGGAGTCATTCTCTTCTGAAATCATACATAATATTAGTAATTATTAACTAACATCATTGTACACACTTATATATTTATATATATTTATTAATACAAAATCTTACTTTCGAATGACTTATTGTATCTTTCCGAATACACTATACAAGAACGTTATAAAACAGCTGATACTGACCAGATAATTGGCGTCAATAAAATAAACAGTAGGTAAACGCGCGCTTTCGTCATCAAAAGCAGATAGAAAGGAAGAAGCGGGACGTGCCATCACGTCTTTCCATCTATAAAGCGCAGGTAACGGAGGGACAAACAAGATACATCATCACGTGATTACATCACCGAAGAACAAGTAACAAAGAAAAAACACAAGACACGTTACTATGTGTTTTTCACCGCTAATTCCAAAAATCTCATGCGGTATCTCGATCAAATAATAAGTAAGAAAAAGCAATTACGCCCTTGCTCAGGACGCTTCACAACATAGGCTATGCTACATAGGCTCTCCTACGATTCCATATGCAACAACTCCATCCTCTAACAATGCGATGCGCCGTAGTTCTATGCACGATACTTGGACTAATAGTAGCACGGACTAACGCTATCTTATTAGCTGTCCTCTCTTCACCTGGAGTAGAGGGCCAATGGGAACGCAGGATTCATCTTTTTCACGCTGATTAATTAGCGGACTCAATATAAGCAGCTGTACAATGCTCCTTCACGATTATTGCATTCGATTTTTCAACGAGTTAACTTTGTTCCGACTATTCAACATAAAAACTGCGAATATTTTTTATTTTTGTGAACCTTATAATTTTCTTTCTTTTAAATAATAAATTTAAGTTCTTATTAACTCGAGTTCATTCAATAATCCCGGTTGCACTTGTAGTAACGGTGAAATCTTCTTGAACCGCGTTAGTTCTTAAATCGTTCTAAGTAAGTCCAGATTAGAACTGCAACGTTTTCTTAAATCTACGACTTGAGAATTTAATGCAACTATCCAATTGAATTCCGTTAGGCAGAATTTCAGTTTTTGTGACACAATCGACAAATTCTATACGTAATACTACTTTCACTCCTATAAATCTTAATCCATACCTAATATTTCCTAAAGCTATCAGTGCGGAATAACCGCACGGGCAATCACTATCAGTAAGAATAAGCCGCACCAGTGATTTTCTCTCTTTTTTTTTTTATTATTACCGATGAGAATGAGCCACACAGATAATATTCTCCAAATTCTCATTATCGTTATCGATGAGAACGAGCCGCACGAGCGAAATTCCTTTTACTTTTCTTTTAATGTATGCCGAAGATATGACGTGCATGTAGTATACCATCTTCATAAATTCCACGCATCGCTTTACGATCCTAAGTAACAATTTCTTGTTACTTTCGTTAAACCGTTAACAGAATTGGTTTTCGAAGGAATCAGATGAGATTTCAACTTTTCATGCTCTGACGATTGCCAAAATACGCAGGAATCGAAGTAAAACTTAACGAAAATATATCAAATCACTCGAATTCGTTTCAAACAAGATTTGTTTTTTATGTAATTGAGTTCGCCCAATCGAATGGTAACATTTTCAGAATTGTGATACAACTTATGTCTGAGCAATTTCAATTCATCTGAGCACTGCACGTTTTTCCGACATTACATCAATTCTTCAATATAGTACAAATACTATCCTCGCAAGCAAGTTATATTTTTGTTCCTCTCATTAAGCCGCGTAGATAGAATCCGTTATCGGAGGAATCGGACGAGATATCATCTCTTTATTTTTAGACGATGGCCATATATGGCGAGAATCGACATAAAACGTAACGAAAGAATATCATAAGCTTCGAATCTGTTTCAACCAAGACTTGTTTCTTATGTAATTGAGTCTGCACTAATGATTAGCAACATTTCCAAAACAGTGGAACAACTTGTGTTTGAGCTATTTCGATTCATATAGATTTGAGTCAAGAATTGCATATTTCTCTGTTACACTTCAAATAGTATTTTCGTTAATACATTATATTCTTTTTACTCTCGTTAACCCATGTCGATAAAAACAGGTTTCAGAGGAATCGGACGAGATTTCAATTTTTCGTTTTACCGACGTACGGCCGCTTACGCGAGAATACCGTAAAATGTAAGAAAAAAAATTTTTAAATTCTCTAATTTGTTTCAAACAAGACTTGTTTATTAATTAATATGATTTTTTACTCTCTGCATATAGAATCGTACGTTTTCCCGATGTTATGCAAATTCTCCGTTGCAGTTAGTATCAGAATAGTATCCTTTTAAGCACGTTATATTATTGTTACTTTCATTCAACCGAATCGAGCGATTCAAGTTTCGGAAGAATCGGAAGAGAATTCAACTTTTCGTGATTTCCCGATTGCCGCTTATGCGAGAATATACATCAAAACTAACGATAAGATATCAAAAATTTCGAATACATTTCAAACAAGACTTCTGATTTCTTATTTAAGTCAGTTTACTGATACGATAGGTGACATTTCCATAAATGTGGCCAATCTCTTGTCGGTGTTATTCTTATTCTTACTTATGTACATCCAGAATCGCTCATTTCTCCGGCATTACCCTAATTCTCCGTTGCAGTTCGAATAGTATCCTCTCATGTACATTATATACTTGTTACTCTCGTTCAGCCGAGTCGACTGATTCAGGTTTCAGAGGAATAAAAATAGCGTTGAACTTTTCGTGATATTCCGACTGCCACTTAGAATAGACATAAAACCTAATGAAAGTATTTCAGAAACTATGAATGTGCTTCAACTAAAACTTCTCCATTCTTATGTAATTCAATTTGCCAAATTGATTGGTGAAATATTCAGATATGTGGCACATTTTCTGTCGGCACATGTTATTCCGATTCTTACATTTCTGCGTCTAGAATCATACGATTCTCCGGCATTGTGCCCATTTTCCATTGCAGTCCGAATAGTATATTCAGATGCACGTAATATTCTTGTTATTCCCGTTAAAACGCATCAATAGAAACAGGTTTTGGAGGAATCTAACGAGATTTCAACATTTCGTGTTTTGTCGATGGCCGCTTACACGAGAATAGGTGTAAAACCTAACGAATATATATCAAAAATCACAAATATGTTTCAATCAAGACTTCTGTTTTTTTATGTAATTCAGTTTGCCGAATGGATTGTTGACATTTCCAAAAATGTAACATATTTTCTGACGAAGTTATCTCGATTCATACTTATCTGCGATCAGAATTAAACGGTTCTTCGTCATTGCGCCTATTCTCTGTTGCAGTTTGAATAGCATCTTCACAAGCATGTTAAATTCTTATTAGTCTCGTTAAGACGCGTCGAGGAATTTAGGTGTCTGAGGAATTGGACGAGATTTCAACTTTTCGTGTTTTCTCGTCGGCTGCTTACGCAAAAATAGATGTGAAACGTAACGAAAATATTTCAAAAATTTCGAATGTGTTTCAACTAAGATTTCTCCTATCTTATGTAGTTTTTCAAATCGATTGGTGATACACCCAGATATGTCACATTTTCTGTCAGAGATATTCTGTGTTGACGCACGTGTGCGTTCCTCAATTGTTCATAGTACTTTTTCCTAAGGCACATATATTACTATTAGAAATATCTGGATACCCACTATACCATTGGATACTTGCTAAGAAAGCGCATAGATAAAAAACTCTTTGCCATCTTTGTCCGAACTTAGGCATTTTTAATAAAGTACTTAGTTTTTAATAATGTATCGAGCCGGCCAATAAATGAATAGTGAAAGTAGATGTTTAGGCGTGACGACTTAAGGGTTGCATACCTTAGCCTTGAAATATCCATAACACCATCTAGTCTACTAAAAAAAAGAAAATCTAATCTACACGATCATCAGAACAAAAGAGTACACATAGAATTGTTTAAATATTCTAACGAACTATCCTAACCCAAATCCGACAAATAGGCATCTTTTTCTTCCCGTTCTATGTTCATACTTTAATCCAGATTATATTTCAATTCCGTTCTTTTTATTCCCTTTCCTAAGGGAAGAAAAGGGCTTTTTTATTTAATTCAGTTTGCTGTATTAATTGGTCACATTTATAGAAATATGGCCCATTTTCTGTCAGATTTATACCAATTCTTACCAATGTGCGTCCAGAATCGCACGCTTTTCCGAAATTACGTCGATCTTCTATAGCAGTGCGAATAATGTCATTACAAACACGTGATATTCTTGTTACTCTCATTTAGTCGCGTCGAGAGATTAAGATTTCGGAGGAATTGAACGAGATTTCAACTTTTTATGTTTTGACGATGACCGCTTAAACGAGATAAGGTGTAAAACTTAAGGAAAGTATATAAAAACTCATGAATAATTTTTTACCAAGTTTTCTTCTTTCTTATGAAATTAAGTTTGCCGAATCAAATGTTGACATTTCTAGAACCGCTGCAGTTATTTCGATTCTTACATAATTGTGAATTGAGAATCGCATGTTTCTCCAACATTACGTAAATTTTTCGTTGCAGTTTGTATAGTATATTCCTATGCACGTAATATTATTGATCTTTTTGTAAGTCGTGACGATTGTAAAAAGTTTTGGAAAAATCGGAAGAGATTTCAACCTACGGCCATTTACGCTAGAATTCGGACAAAATGTTACAAATTGATATCAATAACATCAAATCTGTTTAAAATAAGATTTGTTTTTTATGTAGTCCAGTTTGGTGAATCGATTAGTAATATAATCGAAACTGTGTCGCTTCTTCTGTCTGAGTTATTTCCTTTCCTACTCATTTATGTTTAGAATATCCCATTTCTCCAACATGAAGCGAATTCTTCGTTGCAGTTCGAATAGTATACTCACATGTACTTTATAATCATGTTACTTTCCTTCAGCCTTGCTCATATAAATAGATTTTGGAGGAATCGGACGAGATTTCACCTTCTCGTGCTTCACCGTTTTCGTGCTGATCGTTTACACGAAAATAGGTGTAAAACGTAACAAATGGATATCAAAAACCTTAAATCCATTTCAAACAATACTTGTTACTTACGTAATGCTGCTTGCCGAATCGATTGGTAATATTTGGAGAAGTGTGGAAACTCTTCTGTCAGAGTTATTTCGATTTTTATCTATTTGCGTTTAAGAACGTTCAGAATTGTTCTTTTTGCCGACATCGCGCTAATTTTCCGTTCTAGTTTGAATAGTATCTTCGCAGGAACGTTATGTTACAATTACTTTCGTTCAGCCGCGTCGAAAGATTTATGTTTCGGATCAATCGGATGAGATTCCAATTTTTTGAGTCTTGTCGACGGAGATTTACGCAAGAATCGGCATAATATGTAACGAAAGTATATCAACAACCTCCAAGACGTTTCAAACAACACTTGTTCCTTTTGTAATTCAGACTATCGAAACGTTTAGTAACATTTCCGGAACTGTGGCACATCGTCTGTTGGAGTTATTCAGATCCTTACTTACGTGCGTCTAGAATCATATTTTACTACGACATTACCTCAATAGCAAGAATATAAGGTGCATGCGGGGATACTACTCGAATCACAGCGAAGAATTTACGTATTGTCGAAGAAACGTGCTATTCTGTAATTAGATGAGTAAGAATGGAAATAACTTCGACACAAGTTGTGAGACAGTTATGTAAATTTTACCAATCGTTTTGTCAAATTGAGTTACATTAGAAACAAGACATGTCTGAAATGGTTTAGAGATTTTTGATATCCTTTCGTTATGTTCTACGTCTATTTTCACGTGAGCGGGCGTAGGAAAAAAAATTTGAAGTCTTATTCGATCCCTTCGACACCTGGATTATTCGACGCAGCATAACGAGAATAGCAATAATATAACGTGCATGCAAGGATATTATTCGACCTGCAACGCAAAATTTGCATTAGGTCGGAGAAATGTGCTATAAAGTACTTAGATGGTTAAGAATGGAAATAACTCTAGTAGAAGTTATGAAACAGTTATGAAAATTTTACCAATTGATTTGGCAGATTGAATTGCATAGGACACAAGTTTTGTTTATAACGAATTATAGGTTTTTGATATCCTTTCGTTACGTTTTACGCCTATTCTCTCGTAAGTGGCCGTCGGCAAAATACGAAAAGTTGACATCTCGGCCTATTTAGTGAGAGTAACGAAAATATATCGTGCACAGGAGGAAATTATTCAAGCTGCAACGGAGAAATTGCGTAATGTTGGATAATCATGTCATTCTGTACTGACATGGAAAATAATCGAAATAACTCTAACAGATATAGTGACATACTTATGAAAATGTTATTAATTGATTCGGTAAACTGAATTATATAAGAAGCAATACATGTTTGAAACGTTTCCGAAGTCTTTGGTATCGTTTTGTCATGTTATACGTCTGTTATAACGAAAGCGGCTGTCGACAAGACACACAAATTTGAGATCTCGTGCGATTTCTACGAATTCTGTTTTTATCAACGTCGCTTAGTGAGAGTAACAAGAATATAACGTACATGTGGGGATAATAATCGAGGTGCAACGAAGAATTTGCATAATATTAGAGAATCTTGCTATTCTGTTCTTAAAGGGGTAAGATTAGAAATAATTCAGATAGTAGTTATAACACATTAATAGAAATGTTACCAATCGATTCAACAGATAGAAGTATGTAAAAAACAACCAATGTTTGAAATGGTTTGGAGATTTTTGAAATCCTTTCATTACGTTTTAACCGATTCTCGCATAAGCGGTTGTCGGTAAAACATGAAAATCTGGATCTCGTCCGATATCTTCGAAATCTGCATCCCTCGGTGTGGCTTAATGAAAATACAGAAAAATATAACATGGATACGAATCGAGGTACGACAGAGAAATTGCGTAATGATGGACAAACATGCCATTCTGTTATTCGATAGGTAAAAATGGAAGTAATTCTAATAGAAGTTATAATACAGTAATGAAAATGTTACCGATTCGGCAGACTGAATTGCATAAGAAAAAACTGTTGTTTGAAATGAATTTGAGCTTTTTAATATATTTTTGTTACGTTTTATGCTAATTTTCACGTATGCATTCTTCGGCAAATACGAAAATATGAAATCTCATCGTATTATTCCGAAATATGTTTTTATCTAAGTGGTTTAATGAGAATATTAGGAATACAACATGTAAGTCAAAATATTATTCAAGCTGCAACAAAGAATATGCGTAATATTGGAGAAAAGTGTCATTCTGTACTTATGAAAAATGGAAATAACACCTTCAGAAGTTGTGACACAGTTATGAAAAAGTTACCAATAGAATAAATAGATAGAATTATGTAAGAAATAAATCATGGTTGATATGGTTTCGAGATTTTTGATATTCTTTCGTTACGTTTCACAATTATTCTGACAGGACACGAAAAATTGGCTGAAAAACGTTCGATTTTTTTGAAAGATGTTTCTGTCGATGTGGCTTAGCGAGAGTTATAAGAATGTAGTGTACATAAAAGAAAACTATTCGAGCTACAACGGATAAATTGCGTAATGTCGGAGAAACGTGCCAATACATTCTTAGATAAGTAAAAATGGAAAAAACTTCGAAACAATTTGTGACACGTTATAAGAATGTTACCTATCGAATTAATAGATAGAATTACATAAGAAATAAATCATGTTTAAACGGTTTCTATTTTTATTTTTGATATCCTTTCGTTACATTTTACAACTCTTCTCGCCTAAGCGGATGTCGGAAAACACGAAAAGTTTAAATTTCCTCCGATTTCTACGAAACCTGTTTCGATCGACGCAGCTTAGCGATATTAGCTAGAATATAACGTGTTCGCGAGAAAACTATTTCAGATACAGCGAAGAAATTGCGTAATGTCGAAGAAACGTGCCATTCTGTATTTAGATGTGTAAGAATGTAAATAATTCCGATAGAAGTTATGTGACAAGTTAAGTGACATAGTTATGAAAATTTTATTAATTAATTTGAAAGACTTTAATTATATAATTTTTGATATTCTTTCTTTACGTTTTAAGCCAATTATGGCGTATTAGGTCGTCAACAAATATAAAAATTTTAAATTTCGTCCGATTATTCCAAAATATGTTTTTATCATTGCGGCTTAACGTACATTGAGAGTATAACGTACAAGCGAGGATACTATACGAGCTGGCAAGAAAAATTTGCGTAATGTATTGGGTTGTTCGGAAAGTAATTTCTTTTTTTCCCGACAGAGGATTTAATTGTATTTTTTTCACCCAACTTCACACTTAAGTCGCATAATCATTATATGTTTTGAAAGCTGATATAGCAAGGCTTGTGTGTGAAAAAGTCCAATTGATTTTACGCAGTAGTTTTTGGTTGGTGCCCTTTTTAATAAATATGGAGAGCAATAAGCAGCATTTTCGTCATATTTCACTTTTTTTACTATAGAAAAGGTAGAAATGTTGTTCAAGACAGAAAGAAATTAACCGATGTGTATAGAAAAGATGTGTTGACAGTATGCCAATGCCAGAACTGGTTTGCAAAATTTCGATCCGGCAATTTTGATATCGAAGGTGCACCACGTTTTGGAAGGCCGGTTGAAGCTAATAAAGACACGATAAAGGCATTAGTTGATGTAAACCGGGGAATAACAACATGTGAGATCGGTGAGAGGTTAAATTTATCAAATTCCACTACCAGAAAGATGGCAAAAAGTATTGGATCAGAATGGCCAATAATATAATTTAATAAAATATTTGTTCATTGTACGAAAATTGTCTTTCATTTTCACAAAAAAGACGAAATTACTTTCCGAACAACCCATTAGGACACATATGCCATTTTGTCTTAGATGTGTAAGAATTGTATTAATTCGATACAATTTCTGACAATGTTATGAAAATGTTACATATTAATTCAGCATATTGAATTGCATAAGAAATGTTTGAAACGATTTCTAGATTTGTGATATTTACATAACTTTCGTTATGTTTTATGCCAATTCTCAACCGAGACTTGTTTCTTATGTAATTCAGCATGCTGAGTCGTTTGGTAACATTTCTTGAACTGTGACACAACTTCGGTCTGATTTATTTTTATTCGTTACTCAGAAAAAAATTGCACGTTTCTTTGATATTAAGCAAATACTCCGTTACAGATCGTATTGTATCTTCACACAGGTTATATCCGTCTTAGTCTTATTAAGCTGTGTCGTTAGAATCCATCTTCTAAGGAATCAGATGAGGTTTCAACTTTTTACTTTACGAAAATAGACACAAAACATATCACAATGATATTAAAAAACTCGAATCCGTTTCTACCAGACTTTATATAATTTAGTCTGCTGAATCATTTGGTGACATTTTCTGAACTGTAGCACAACTTCTGTCGAAGTTACTCCGCTTCTTATCTATTTGAGTCAAGAATTGCACGTTTATTTAACATTTTTTATTGCAGATCTGTATACTGACAGAAATTGCAATCACGTTATATTTTTATGAGTCTCATTAAGCTGCCGCGATAGAATTCATCTTCCGAGGAATCGGGAAAGGTTTGAACTTCAGTTATTTAACTTTTACAACCATTTTCGTTTCTCTGTCCATCATCGGAACATGAAAAGTTAAAATTTAGTCCGATTCCTCCGAAAACGGATTCTTTCGACAGAACTTAATAAGAGTAACTAGGATATAACGTGTTTGCGAAAATACAATCTCTGCTGTAACGGAGAATTGGCGGAATATCAGAGAAATGAGCGATTATTTACTCCGATATTTACGAATCAAAATAAATTCTATAGAAGTTGTGTCATTGATTAGGAAACTTTATCAAATTGTTCAGCAGATTAAATTACATAAGAAACAATTCTCGGTTGAAACGTATTCGAGGTTTTTGATATCATTTCGTTATCTTAAACATATATGCTCGCGTATCCGCCCATCGTCGGTACATGGAAAGTAGAAACCTCATCCGATAACTCCAAAGACGGATTCTTACGATATAACTTAATGAGAATAACAAAAATATTACGTGCTTTAGAGGATACAATATGATCAGCATCGGAGAATTGGCTTTTTGCTACAGAAACGTCTGATTACTAACTCTTATAATTACGTATAGAAATGACTCCGACAGAAGCTGTGTCACAGTCCAAAGAATGTTACAAAACGATTCTGCAGACTGAATTACATAAAGAACAAGTCTCGATTGAAACGGATTCGATTTTTTTGACGGTATTTCGTTACGTTTTGCTCCTATTCTGAACATCGTCAGAACAGGAAAAATTGAAACATCGTCCGATTTCTCCGAAGGCGGATTCTGTCGACATAGTTTATTGAGGAAAACAAGAATATAACGTGTTTATTAAGATACAATATGATTTGCAACAGAGAATTTGCGTCATTTCAGAGAATCCTATAATTCTTGACAGTGATAGTTACGAATCAAAATAACACCGACAAAAGTTGTGCCACAGTTCTGGAAATATAATTAAACGTTTTAGTAGACTAAATAATATAAGAAACAGGTCTCGGATGAAACGGATTCGACATATTTGATAACGATTCTTTATGTTTCATATCTATTCTCGCGTACTCATCTTGAACAAGAAAAGTAGAAACCATTTTTGATGCTTCCTATAATGGATTCTAATATCGTAGCTTAATAAGAGTACAAGAATATAACGAGCTTTCGATGATACAATACGTCCTTCTATGAAGAAGTGGAGTAATATGTGAAAAACGTGCAATTTTTGACAAAGATAGGTATGAGTCGAAATATTTCCAACAAAAGTTGTACCACAGTTTAGTAAATGTTACCAAAAAATTTAGCAGACTGAATTGCTTAAGAAACAAGTTTCCATTGAAACAAATACGAGGTTTTTGATACGTTTACGTTACGTTTTACGATTATTTTGGCGTATCAGCTATTTTCAAAACATGAAAAATTGAAACCTTGTCTGATTCCTCTGAAAATAGATTCTATAAATGCAGTTTAATTAGGCTAATGAGAATATAATGTGCTTGCGTAAATATAAAACGTGTTCCAACGGAGAATTGAAGCAACATACAAATATGTTTCAATCTTGACTTTGATTCCATTGAATCGAAATAATATAGAATTATCTTGCGCCTCAATTCACAAAATGTTTCCAAACGATTCAGCAGACCGAATTACATAAGAAGCGTTTATCGGGTGAATCGGATTCGAAGTTTTTGATAGTATTTCGTTATGTTTTATGTCTATTCTCGCTTTTTCGTTTACCCTCAGAACACGAAAATTTGATACTTCGTACGATTCCTCTGAAGACGGATTCTATCGATGCAAGACATTGAGAATAACAATGATATAACTTGAATGTGTTCATATAATAGGTGCCGTAAAGGTAAATTGGCATAATTTCAGAGTAACATGTGATTCTTGTTTCAATTAGGCAAGAATTTAAAATACATTCAACAGATGCTGTTCCACAGTTCAGTAAATGTTTTCAGTTGATACAGCTGACTGAGTTACATAAGAAATAATTCTCGATTGAAAGGGATTCGATGTTTTTCATAACATTTCGCTTTATTTTAAACATATTATTATTTATGCGCCCAATGTCGAAACATAAAAAATGAAACCACTTTCGATTACACCGAAGACTAATTTTATCAAGTATATAACATACTTACGATGATACAATACGTGGTGGAATGGAGAATTTGGAGTAACATCAGAAAAAACGTTTGAATCTCTAAAAGCTGCGAATCGAAATAACACAGTTAGGTGTTGTGACACAATTCACGAAATATTATCAAACGATTCAGCAGACTGAATTACATAAGAAACATGTTACGTTTGAAACGGATTAGGTATTTTTGATAGCATATCGTTATATTTTACACTAATTCTGAAATGTCCGCCCATCGTCGGAACATGAAAAGTTTAATTATCGTCCAATTTCTCCGAAAACGACAGCTTAATGCGAGTAACAAGGTTATAACGTGCTTGCGATACAATACTTGCTGCAACAGAGAAGTATACTAATATCAATAAAACGTGTGATTTTCGACTCAGGTAGATAATAATTAAATTGAAGTTCTGCTACAGTTCAGTAGACGTTATAAAACTATTCAGCAGACAGAATATCAAAAGAAACAAGATCCGGTAGAAATAAATTTGATGTTATTCATAGTATTTCGGTACGTCCTGCGCCTATTCTCTCGTTTATGCTATTCGTCGGAACATTAAATGTTGAAACCTTGTCCAAATCTTTTGAAAACAGAATTCATCGGGTAACAAAATTAAAACGTGCTTGGAAAAATACAATACGTGCTGCAACGGTGACTTGACGTAATATTAGAAAGAAGTATGATACTTGACTCTGGTAGCTACGAATCGAAATAAAATCGACAAATATTATGTCAAAGTTTATGAAATGTTACCAAACGATTCATGAGGTTGAATTAGATAAAAAACAAGTTTCGATTAAAAGAGATTCGAGATTTTTTATGGCACTTCGTTTTACATCCATTCTTGCATATGCCCGTTGACGGAATATGAAAAGATGAAACCTCGTTTTATTCCTCTGAAAATGGATTTTATTGACTCAGCTTAATTAGGGTAACAATTATATATCGCGCTTAAGAAGATACAATACGTGCAGCAACGGAGAATTGACGTAATACCAGAAAAATGTGAGATTATTGGCTCAGAAAGGAAAGATTCGAAATATCTCCAATAGTGCTATCTCCTGTGCTACAGTTCAGGAAATGTTATCAAACGATTCAGCGGACTGAAATACATACAAATCAACTCTCAGCTGAAACGGTTTAGAGATTTATGGTATCGTTTCATTACATTCATCTATGTCTATTATGCGTACCCGTTGATTGTCGAACATAAGAACCATTTCTAGTACTTCCGATAATGAATTCTATCAGTGCAGCTTAACGAAAGTAACAAGAATATAATGTGCTTGCAAAGATACTATACGATTTGCAACGGAGAATGTAGTTATATAAGAAATATAACTACTTTATATATATATATATATATATATATATATATATATATATATATATATATATATATATATAAAGTAAGGATAACTCGAATAGAAGTTATGGCACAGTTCATAAAATTTTCTCAAACGATTCAACAGATTGAATAACATAAGAAACAAGTCTCGGTTGAATCGAATTCGAAGTTTTTGATAGTATTTCCTTACGTTCTGCGCCTATTTTCGAAAGTTTCTGCCCATCGTCAGAACAATAAAAGTTGGAATCTTGTCCGATTCCTCTGAAAACGAATTCCGTAGACTCTGGTTCATTAGGATAATAGTAATATAACGTGCAACGGAGAATTGGCATAATATCAGAAAAATCTAATTTCTGACGCTGATAGTAGCGAATCGAAGTAACACGGACAGATAATGTGCCACAGATCATAAAATGTTACTAAACGATGCAGCAGACTGAATTACATAAAATACAAGTCTCGGTAGAAAGGGATTCGAGGTTTTTGATGGCATTTCGTTTTATATCTATTCTTGCGTATGAGCCAATCGTGGAAACATGAAAAATTTTAACATTTTTCTATTCCTCCGATAACGGATATTGTCCAAACAGCTTAATTAGGGTAATAATTTCTTGATTCTGATAATAATGACATGAAATAACTATGACATATGTTGTGCCGCTGTGCAAGAAATTTTACGAAACGATTGACCAGGATAAATTACATAAGAAACAGGTACCTGGAGAAACGGTTTCGTAGTTTTTAATTGTATTTCGTTACATTTTGCGTCTATTCTTGCATTTTCTCCCATCGTCGGAACATGAGAATATGGAATCTTATTCTAAAGACAGACTCTATCGACACAATCGTATCAGAGTAATAGAAATTACGGTAATAGGAACATAACGTGCTTATTAAGATATAATACGTGCAGCATCTGAGAATTGACGTAATATTTGACAAAAGTGAAATTATTGACTCAGGTAGGTGAGAATAGAAATGAATCCAATAAAATTTATGCCACAATTCAGGAAATGTTACCAAACGATTCAGCAGGCTGAACTACATATGAATAAACACTCGGTTGAAACGATTTCAAGATTTCTTGTATCATTTTGTTACGTTTTACGTCTTTTTTGCGTTCCGGCTGATTGTTGGAACATGAAAAGATGAAACCATATTCGATACTTCCGTTAACGGATTCTATCACCACAGCTCTACAGGATAACAAGAATATAACATGGTTGTGATGATACAATACGTGCTGCAAAGATTTGGCGCAATATTAGAAAGGCTTGTAATTCTTTAATCTGATAGAAGTGAATCGAAATAATTCCAATAAATGTTGTATCATGGTTCAGGAAATGCTATCAAACGTTTCCACAGTCTGAATACTTAAGAAATAATTCCCAGTGGAAAAGTTATTGCGGTATTTGATAGTTCATTATATTTTACGCATGTCTCATGTGTCCGCCTATTATCAGAACATGAAAAGATGAAGTTTTGCCCGATTTTTCCGATAACGGATACTATCCATAAATCTTAATTAAGGTAACAAGGATGTAATATACAATACTGCAAAACGTGTTGTGCTACATTTCAAGAAATGTTACCAAACGATTTAGCATTGTATTACATAAAGAACATGTCTTGGTTGAAATGGCTTTGAGATTTTTGCCATTATTTCTTTAAGTTTCGCACTTATTCTGGCGTTTCCGCCAATTTACGGAACATGAATTGCTGAAACCTTGTCCGATTCTTCTGAAAACGGATTTTATGGTTGCTGCTTAATTAAACTTACAAGAATATAACTTGATTGCGAAAATAAAATGCGTGCTGTAAAGAAGCACTGTAATATCATAGAAATTTGTTATACTTGATTTTGGTAAACAATTTCGGTAGACACGGATTCGAGGTTTTTGATAATATTACTTTATGTTTTACACCTATTATTGTTTCCGTTTATTTTTAGAACAAGAGATGATGAAATTTAGTATAATTCCTTCGAAAACACATTCTATCGACCCAATGTACTGAAAGTAACATGAATATAACTTGATACAATACGTATTCGAAAGGAGAATTGGAGTAATATCGAAAAAACATGCGATTTTTGACTTTGATAGGAGCGAATCGATATAATACCGACAAATGTTATGATACTGTTTATGAGATATTATCAAATGATTCGTAAGACTGTATTAGATAAGAATAAAACAAATTTCGGTTAAAACGAATTCACGGTTTAAGTAACATTTCGTTAAGTTTAGCACCCATTCTCGCGTTTCCATCTATTGTCGGAACATGCAAAATTGAAACCTTGTCCGATTGCTCTGAAAACGGATTTTATCGATGCAATTTAATTTGGGTCAAAAAATTAAAACTTGATCGCGAAGATACAATACGTGTTGCAAAGGAGAATTGCTGTAATATCAGAGAAAAATATTATTCTCGAACCAGGTCGGTAAGGATCGATATAAGTCCAATAGATGTTGTCCCATAGTTTAGATAATGTTACCAAACAATTGTGTTAAATAATAGTTAAATATGCAGACTGTATTAAATAAGAAATGAGTATCAGATGAAAATAATTCGATTTTTTAGATATCATATCGTTTTGTTTGACGCCAATTCTCATGTTTCTGCCTATCGTCGAAAAATTAAAATTTGAATCCTAGTAAGATTACTCCGAAGACAGATTATATCGATCCAACACATTGATATTAACAGAAATATAACTTGATTGCGAAAATGCAATACTGCATAGGAGAATTGGAGTAAAATAAGAAATAGATTTGAATCTTGACTCTGATAGGGATAAATCGAAATAACTCCGACAGAAGTAAGCCAGAATTCAGGAAACGTTATTGAACAATTCAATAGACTGAATGACATAACAAACAAATTTCGGTAGAAATGGATTCGAGATTTTTGGTACCGTTATATTTCGCGCCTATTCTCACATTTCTGCTCATTATTGAACCTTGTTCGATTCCTCTAAAAACAGATACAGTTGACAGAGCTAAATTAGGGTAACAAGAACATATCGTTCTTGCGAAGATACAATGCGTGTTGCAAATAAGAATTGGAGTAATTTCAGAAAAACGTGAGATTCTTGACACAGATAGTTATGAATCGAAATAAAATCGAATGGTATTGTTCTATAGTTCATGAAATATTATCAAGCGATTCAGCAAACTGTATTACATAAGAAAAAAATCACAGTAGAAACTGATTCGAGGTTGATAATATTTCGTTATGTTTTGCTTCTTCTCTCGCGTTTCCAACGGAAATATGAAAAGTTGAAAATTCATCCGATTCCTCCGATGACCGATTCTATCGATGCAATCTAATGAGTGTATAAGAATATAACCTACTTGCAAAGACATTATAGCATCTGCAACGAATATTTTATATAATATCAGAGAAATGTGCGACTTTAGACTAAGATAGAAAAGAATCGAAGTAACTTCGACAGAAGTAGTGTTCCAGATCAGGAAATGTTACCAAACGATTCGATGTTTCTCATAGCATTCTCTTTCAATTTACTTCTGTTCTCGTGTATCCGCTTATTGTTGAGACATGAAAAATTAAAACCTCTTTTGATTTCTCGAAGACGGATTCTATCGTCGCTGCTTCATGAGAGTAACAAGAATAAAACGTGCTTGTAGGATTTTATACGATTTTGCATAATATCAGAGAAACATGGAATACTTGACTCAAGATGGTAAGAATTGAATTAATTCTGACAGAAGAAGTGTCACAGTTCCAGAAATGTAACTAAACAATTCATTAAACTAAATTTCGTAAGATACATGTCTCCGATCATACAGATTCGAGATTTTTGAAAGCGTTTCGTTGCGTTTTACATCTAGTCTAATGTTTCCACACATTGTCGGTACATGAAAAGTTGAAATCTCATCCGGTTACTCCGAAGACGTATTCTATCGACGTAGCTTAATGAGAGTAACAAGTATACGACTATGCAAAGATACAATATGTATTGCAATGGAAAATTGGCATAATATAAGAAAACGTGTAATTGTTAATTTAATTTCTTATGAATCGAAAAGACTCCAACACAAGTTGTGCCTAATTAAGAAAATAATATCAAATGATTTAGCAAACTGAATTACATAAGAAATTAGTGTCAGTAGAAACGATATCATAGTATTTGGTATCATTTCGTTATGTTTTTCATTTATTCCCTAGTATCTAGCCATCGTCAGATCATGAAAATTAAAATCTTGTCTGATTCCACCGAAACGGATTCTATCGACTTACATTAATGATGGTAAACAGAACACAGCTTTTTTTTTGAATATACAACACGTACTGCAACGAAGAATTTGCGTAATACGATAAAATAATGTGATTCTTGACTCCGGTAGTAAAGAAACGAAATAACTCTGATAGAAATTGTACAATAGTTCAAGAAATATTACCAAACAATTTAGCAAACTGAATTACTCAAGAAACATTATACAGTTGAAACGGATTCGATGATTTTCATAGCATTTCATTACGTTTTACTTCTATTTTCTCTTAACTATTATCTGAATATATTATTATATTATCTGAATATGAAAAGATGAAATCTCGTCCGATTTCTTTGAAGACGAATTCTATCGCCGCAGCTTAATGATAGTAATAAGAATTATAGTGCTTGCAAGAATACAATAAGTGTTGCAATGGATAATTGGTTTAATATCAAAGAAACGTGCGATTCTTGACTCCGGTTGGTAAGAATTGAAATAAATCCGATAGAATTTGTACCAATGTATAGCAAACGTCACAAAATGATTTAGTAGACTGATTTTACATAAGAGATATGTTTTAGATGAAACGAGGGTTTTGAGAGCGTTTCTGTATGTTATATGCCTATTCTCGTGTTTGCGCAAATGGTGGGAACATGAAAAGTTGAAATATCGTCCGGTTAATCGGATGACGGAATATCTACGTAGTTTAATGAGAGTAACATGAATATAACTTGATTGCGAAGATACAAGACATACTGCAATAGAGAATTGGCATAATATCAGAAAAACGTGTGATTCTTGATTGTAATAGCGAATTATGTTAATAACTCTTACAGAAATGGTCGAATAGTGCAGGAAATGTTACCAAACGATTTAGCAGACTGAATTACATAAGAAACAAGCCATAATTGAACAGGATCGATGTTTTTCATAGCATTTCGTTACGTATTTCGTTCTTTCACACGTATCCGTCAATTGTCGGAACAAGAAAAGGTAAAACCTCGTTCGATTTCTCCGAATGCGGATTGTTTAGATGCAACATAATGATAGTAACAAGAATAAAATGTGCTTACAAGGAAGCTATACAATTTGTAGAAAAGAATTTCGTAATTTCCGAGAATTTCACTCAGATTCGTAAGAATTGAAATAAGTCCAACAAAAGTTATGATAAAGTTCAGGAATAATAACAAACGATTCAACAAACTGAATTATAAAAGAAAAATAAGTCGCGGTTGAAACGGTTTCGATGTTTTTGATATCATTTTGTTACGTTTTCTTCTATTCTTACATATCCGTTCATTGTTGAAATGTGAAATATTGAAATCTTGTCCAGAAACTACGAAGACGGATTTTATCGACGCCGCTGAATGAGTGTAACAAGAATAAAACGTACTTGCGAAAATGCAATACTTGTAGTAAGTGAGAGTTGATGTAATAACAGAGAAAGTAAAATTATTAACTCTGAAAAAGTAAAAGTAAAGACACGAAATAACTATGACATAAGTTTTGTCACAGTTCAGGAAATGTTACTAAATAATTCTGCAGAATAAATTATATAAAAAACAAGTACTTGATGAAATGGGTTTGAGGTTTTTGATTGTATTTCGTTACGCTTTGCGTCTATTTTCGTATTTTCTGCCAATAATCTGAATATAACGAATTGAAACCTTTGCTGGTTCCTTTAAAAACATATTCTATTGAAGTAGCATAATTAGAATAACAAGAATATAACATAAATGCGAAAATATAATACGTGGTACAAGGAAGAAGTGAGTAATACCACAGAAAAGTAAGAATCTTGTCTCTGATAGTTGCGAATTGAAATAATTCAGACAGATGTACTATAGTTCAGAAAATGTTACCAAACGATTCTGCTAAGTGAATTACAAAATATTCAAGTATCAGTTGAAACGGATTGAATATTTTTGATAAAATTTCGTTACGTTTTACTACTATTCTCGTGTTTCCGCCATTCGTCGGAACATGAAAAGTTAAAACCATGAAGATTGATTCTACCGACGCAACTAAATGAGAAGAACAAGAATACTACTTGATTGCGACAATACGTAATGCAACAGAGAATAGGAATAACATCAGTAGAATATGTGATTCTTTACTTAGGTAGGTACGTATCGAAACAAATTCTACAAAAGGTGTGTGATAAATCAAGAAATGTTATCAAACGATTTAGCAGGCTAGATTGTATAATAAACAAATCTCAGTTGAAAATAATTCGAGGTTTTTGATAGCATTTTGTAACACTTTATGCCTAGTTTCGTGTTTCAGCCTATTGTCAGAACATGAAAAGTTGAGATCTCGTCTGATACTTTCTAATGTGGTTTCTATCGACCCAGTTTAATGAGAGCAGTAAGAATATAACGTACTTAGGACGGAAAATTGATGTAATACGAGGAAAATGTGCGATTCCACTCTCAGGGAGGTTTGAATCGAAAAATTTATAACAGAAGTTATAGACTTTTCCACATAATTTAGGAAATCTTACTAAACGATTCAGCAGATTGAATTACATAAGAAAAAACTCTCGGTTGATACGGATTGGAGATTTTTTATGGTATTTCGTTACGTTTCATATCTGTTTTCTCGTTTACGCCATTCGTCGGAACATGAAAAGTTGAAACTTCGTTCTATACTTCCGAAAATGGATTCGATCGACACTGCTTAATAAGAACAAAAAAAAATTGGCTTGAAATATCCGAAAAATAGAAGACAATGTAATCACAGATAGGTAAGACTTGGAATAACTCCGAAAGAACTTATGCCACTGTTCAGAGAAATGTTACCAAATGTTTTAACAGACTGCCTTACATAAGAATCAAGTCTCGTTTTAAACAGATACGAGTTTTTGAAATCATTTCAGTACGTTTTAGGTCTCTTACCCGTATGGCCATCGTCGAAAAATTAAATGTTGAAATCATGTCCGATTCCTTCAAAAACGGATTCTATCAACGGAGAATAAAGAGAGCCATAAAAATATAATGTGGTTGCCAGGATACAATACGAATAGCAATGAAGAATTTGCGTCGAATATCATAGAAATGTGCAACTCTTGGCCAAGATTGGAAAGATATGAAATATTTCAAAAAGAAGTGGTGCCACAGTTCAGGAAACGATATCAAACAATTCAGCAAACTGCATTACATAGAAATTATTTTTCGTTTTCATTGGATTTGAAGTTTTTTACGAAACGAATAATTTCGAAAAGAATTATTCTTTTTCGTCAGTATATGTCTATCATCAGCTCATTCCAAGCAGAAATCTCTTCCGATTCCTCCGAAAACGGATTCTTTCAACGCAGTTAAATTAGAGTAATAAGAATGTAACATGTTTGTCAAGATACAATACGTGTTGCAACGGAGAATTGGAGTAACTACAGAAAAACGTGTAATTTTTGACACAGAGCGGTATGATCTGAAATAACTCCGAAAAAAGCTGTGCCATAAGAAATGTTGCAAAACTATTCAGCAGTATGAATAATATAAGAAACAAGTATCGGATGAAGCGGAGTCGTTTCGATAATATTTTTTTATGTTTCAGATCTATTCTCGCATTTTCTGCCAATAATCTGAACAGGACAAATCGTAGACATTGTTTAATTCCTCTGAAAGCAAATTATGTCGACGTAGCTTAATTAGGTTAATAAGAATATAACGTTATTTCAAAGATATAATACATGCTGCAACGGAAAATAGAGTAAAATAACAAAAACGTGTCATTCTTCTTTGTGATATATGCGTATCGAAATAACTCCTGCAGTTGTGCCACAGATCATGAAATGTTGTCAAACAATTCAGTGGAATGAATTATAAAATAAGAAGCAGACTGAATTATATTCAGTAGACTGAATTATAAAATTATAAAAAAAAGAAAAAAAATAAACAAGTCTCTGATGAACCGGATTGGAGATTTTTCATAGTATTTTATTTCGTTTTAAACCTACTCTCTTCTATTTGCCTATTGTTGAAACTGGGAAAGTTGAATTCTCATCCGATTAAACCGAAAATGGATTTTATCAACGCAGCTTAACTAAGATAACAAGAATACGGCTTGATTGCGAAGGAAAAATACATAATGCAACGAAGAATTGGCGTAATATCATAAAAACGTGTGATTTTTTACTCAGGCAGGTAAGAATCAAAGTAACCAAAAAAATTTCAGGACTAAGTTCAGAACAGTTTGCTCGCTAACTTAATACGGGATAGACGTATTTCCTATCACTCGCGAATTGTTTATAGTTCTTATAGTGTACATTAACGACTTCTTGTATTATCTCGGCGCGGTGAGACAGTAAGCGTAGATCGTATGGCTGCTGGCTCAAATATGTCACCAATAAAGCTAAAAATCTCAAAATTTGAAGACACCTAATGCTACACCAACATCAAAATAAATGGTAACATCAAAATAAATGAAGACACCAAAACAAATGAAGAAAATAAATCTTCTCCTATTTACATTCAGGTTCAAATAATTGAATCGCTGATAGAATTACTTGTGCAACAAGCAGATAACAACAATTTTACTTTAAAGCAACTCAAAGATAATCAGACAAAAATCCAGTTATCATCCTCGGATCACTATAAGAAAGTAATAAACGCGTTGAAAAGCAAAAACGCAAATTTTCACACCTATCAGCTTAAAGCTGAAAGAAGGTACAAAGTAATTTTACGTGGAATTCATCCAAAAACAAATTTACAGAAAATCATTGACGAACTCAAGCAACACAAATACGTTGTTAGGTCGATTAATAATCTAGTCAAATATGATACTAAATAGCCACTACTTCTATTTGCTATTGAACTTCAACCAAATAATAATAACAAGAACATATATAGCATAGAAAAACTACTCAACACATTAATTAAATTCGAATCTCTAAGACCGAAACGTGACATACCTCAATGCTATCGCTGCCAAACCTACGGTCATATGAAGAATTACAGCAATAGGTTACCTGCTTGTGTTAAATGTGCAATTATTTAGATATATAAATAGGTAATTACTTAAATATATTTTACTCACAATAGGGTAAACTAATAAACGTAAAGTGCTTTAATTGCCAAGGTAAACATCCAGCAAGTTATAAAAGTTGTTTGGTACGTAAACAACTATAACATAAAACATTTCCTCCACTAAGACGAAGAACACTATCTGAAACTAACAATAACCATATTTCTTATATTACAGAATACAATCCAAAAATAGACATTTCTCAAAACTATACTAAACACTTTTACAAGAATAACAAAACCTATGCACAAGTAACAGCCAAACAGATCTCGCAACAACAAAACTTAACACCTCCTACTTGCCTAAAAAATTCTCCTGGAAATAAATATACAGAACTTAAACAACTTTTAATCTAATCTGCTAAAAATATGGAACTCATAACAGATATGGTCTTAACACAAACATTACTGTTACAACAACAAACATGCCAAATAACCGTCATGTTTAACAAAATTAACAAAATTCTTGAATATCTACAAATAATGGATGGATCAATCAGAATAGCTGTTTGAAACAGCAATAGGTTACAACAAAGATTTCAAGAACTCAAAATTTTCATCTGCACACATAACATTGATATTATGGCAATTTCAGAAACTCATCTAACAGTTAAAAATTATATAAAAATACCACACTACAGTGTATATGACATCAAACACCCATCGGGAAAAGCACACGGGGATTCTGCGATTATCATCAAAAATAATATTAAATACCATCTATATGCCAACACTTCACCTGACTATCTACAAGCAACAATAATTACACTAGAAACTATAACTGAAGAAAGACAAATATTGGTTATATATTCACCACCAAAACATAAAATTACTTAAGAGCAATATTCAAATTTTTTTGAATGTCTAGCAAACAAATTTATAGCAGTAGGAGACTACAATGCTAACTACAAATATTGGAAAAATCAAAAAAAGAATTTCGCCTAGGGGTAAAAAACTGTTCGAAATCACACAGAAATTATTAACACCACTATCAACCGGGGAGCCCACCTATCGGCCAGCGGCATGAAATAAATCACCAGATCTTCTAGATTTTGCTATAACCAAAGGACTGAACAAGGCGTACTTCAAATTAATCTCAAACACAGAACTGAGCTCTGATCACACACCTATACTGATAGAATTTCTATAAAAATCAATCCACGTAGAAACTACATCCAAATTATACAATAGAAATACAGGCTGGGATAAATTTAGGTCAACTATTGTTGAAAAACTAAATTGCAAAATCTCTCTAAAAACATCAGAACATATTGAGAATGCTGTGGATTACATAACAAAAATAATTCAAGAGTCAGCATGGTTATACTTCTAATATACAAGAAAATAAAACGAGCTGTCCATACCCAGTTTATGTTTTGCAGAAAATTAAATAAAAAAGAAAAGCTAAATACAATTACCAAAGGCATAAAAAAGAAGAAAATAAAAGGCAGTTAAATGCACTCACAAGAGAGGTTAAAATAATGATAAAAGAATACTGTAATTCCGGGTTTAGCAAATATCTCTTAAACTTTACTCTAAATGAAGATACAAACTATTCACTCTGGAAGGCAATAAAAAAATTAAAAAAACCAATAATGCAGACTCCTGTATTACGAAAATCATACGGATTTTGGGCAAAAACGTCCATGGAACAAGCCAAGACATTTGCTAATCACTTGTATCAAACTTTTCAGCCAAATAGGATGGCTACGACAGTAAATGCTAGAACTGTATGCGATAATATTGAAAGCAAAGATCAAAACAACTTGATATACAAGACTACAAAAAAAGAAATGAAGCAATTGATAAATACAATAAAAACTAAAAAATCTCCAGGTTTTTACTTTATTAGTAGGAAAGTAATTAAAGAACTTCTAGAAAAAGCCATCAGAATGATTACCATAATATTTAACGCTGTACTTAGACTCCACTACTTCCCTGACTCATGAAAACTGGCAGAAATAATAATGTTGCTTAAGCCGAATAAAGATATTTATGAAACATCCTCTTACAGACCTATTTCTTTATTACCCACTCTATCCAAACTTTTAGAAAAAGTAATATTAATTAGAATTAAAAAAATAATTAATAAAAAACGATTAATACTAGATCACCAATTTGCCTTTAGGAAGAAACATGCTAAAACTGAACAGGTCCACAGATTAATTAACCAAAAAACAACTGCTATGGAAAACAAGAAATACTATACATGTCTATTTTTAGACGTAGAAAAAGCCTTTGGCAAGGTATGGCATGAAGGCTTATTGAAAACTATAAAACAACACTTCCCAGTACCAATTTATTTATTACTTAAATTATACCTAAACGATAAAACCTTTTACGTAAAAGTTAGACTCACGTTCAGCTGTACAGGTAATATTTGCTGATGTACTACAAGGAAGCGTACTGGGTCCGGACCTCTATATACTCTACACTGCGGATATCTCGACAACGCAAGACATTATATTAAGTACATTCGCCGACGACACTGCAATCTTAGCCATACACGAAGATCCATAAGAAGCAGCTATAATCTTGCAAAATCACATAAAATTGCTTGAAAAATTGCTGATAGATCAAAAAATTAAAGTCAACTACAATAAATGCAATCACATTACATTCACTCTTCACAAAGGCATAGTACCAGCAATCACTATACACAATAATGAAATACCGCAGACAAAATCAATTAAATATTTGGGTTTGCACCTTGACTCTAAACTAATCTGGAAATAACACATTCACAAAAAAATACTACAAATTAAATTTAAAAGAAAAGATATTGACTAGTTAACAGGCCGAAGATTTAAACTAAGTATAGAAAATAAGTTACTAATATACAAAACAATAATAAAGTCTACTTGGATATACGGCATCCAGTTATGGGGCACGGCAGCTAAAAGCCATATCTCCAAAATGGATGCTATGCAGTCAATAATAATCTGCACAATTGTGAATGCACCATGGTATGTCAAAAACGAGGACTTACGTAATGATTTATAAATATCAGCAGTATCAAAGGAGATACAGCGGATTTCTGACAAATATAAAACCAGGACCCTAAACTAACCTAATCCGCTAGCCTCTCTATAACAATAATACAGCAAGAAAACTTAAAAAAAGACCTCAAGATTTAGTTACACAAGTCTGAAACAACGGGATATTATAATAATGCTATTCCACTGGGAATAGCACTCACGTGCTACATTCAATTCAATAAAACAACTCGCCGAATGTCTCACATAACAAATTGCGGGGAAATTCTTGGGAGGAAAAAAAAAGTTCAGGAAATATTACCAAGCGATTCAGCAGACAGAATTACATAAGAGACTAGTCTCGGTTGAATTTATTTTAAGGTTTTTGATATTATTTCGTTGTTTTTCATTTATTTCCTCGTGTTCGGCTATCGTCGGAACTTAAAAAGTTGAAACTTTGTTCGATTACTACGAAGATAGGTTCTATCGGCACACGTTAATGAAAGTAACAAGGATATAACTTAATTCTGAATATACAGTACATACTACAACAGAGAATTAACCTAATTAGAAAATCGTGTGATTCTTTATTCAGGTAAGAATCAAAGTAACGCCAACAAAATTTATAACTACGCTCAGGAAATGTAACCATGAGATTCAATAGACTAAATTATATAATCAATTTACATAACCAACTTTTCAACTGAAATGGTTTCGAGGTTTTTAATATCATTTCTTTGTTTTACGTCTATTCTCGCATATCAGCGCATCGTCGGAACTTGGAAAGTTGAAACATCGTCCAATTCCTTCGAAGACGAATTAAATTGACGCAGCCTAATGAGAGTAACAAGAATATAACATGCTTGTAAGGATACTATACGATACACAATAATGATTTTGCTTAATATCAGAGAAACGTTCGGTTATTAATTCAGATAGGCATAAATCGAAATAACTCCGACAAAAGTTGTGCCACAATGATATCAAACGATCCAGAAGACTGATTTACATAAGAAACAAATCTCAGATGAAGCAGATTCGATCTTTTTGATACCAATTCTTTACGTTTGACACTTATTCTCGCATTATCTGCCAATATTCTGACCATGACAAAAAAAACCTTTTCCGATTCTCCTAAAAACATATTTTATCGAAGTAGATTAATTAGAAACTAAGAGTATAACATAAATGCGAAAATACAATATGTGGGGCATGGAAGAATTGAGTAATACCACCAAAAAGTGAGATTCGTGACACTGATAGCTGAAAATCGAAATAATTTAGACAGATGTTGTGCTACAGTTTTGTAAAATGATTTTGTTGACTGAATTACAAAAGAAGCAAATTTTAAGTGAAACGGATTGGATGTTATTGATAGCATTTCGTTATATTTTACGTCAATTCTCACATTTCCGCCATGCGTTTGAACATAAAAAGTTGAAACCTCATCCGATTCCCTCTAAGACGGATTCTGTCGGTAGAGATTAATAAGAGAAACTAGAATATAACATGCTTGCGAAGATACATTACGTGCTGCAACGGAGGATAGGTGTAATATTAAAATATTAAAAAAACCTGTGATTCTTAACTCTGATAAATCCGTATCGAAATAATACGGACAGATAATGTGCCACAATTCATGAAATGTTAACAAACGATGCAGCAGACTGAATTACATACTTAACAAATCTCAGTGGAAACGGATTCGATGTTTTTGATGGCAATTCATTATGTTTTATGGCTATTCTCGCGTATGCTTCCATTGTGGAACATGAAAAAATTAAACCTTATCCTATTCCTCCCCAAATGGATACTATCCACACAGCTTAATTAGCAAGAATGTAACTTGATTGAGGAGATACAATACGTGCTACAAAGGAGAATTTGCATAATATCAGAGAAACGTGCGATTCTTGAATCTGATAGTAAAAACACGAAATAACTATGATATATGTTGTGGAAATATTATCAAACGATTCAGCAGAATAATTTACATAAGAAGTAGGTACTTGGTCAAATGGACGATTTTAATTATATTTCAATACGTATTGCGTCTATCCTCACGTTTTCTCCCTACATTGGTAAATAAAAATTTGAAATCTTATCTGATCAAAACAGATTCTATCGACGCAACTGTATAAGAATAACAAGAATAAGATTAATTACGGCAACAGAATATAACGTGCTCATTAAGATACAATACGTTCGGTAACAGAATTAGCGCAATATCAGATAAAAGTGAGATTAATTACTCAGGTATGTAAGAATTAAAATCGCTCTAACAGAATTGGTGCTGTAATTCAAGAAATGTTACGAAACAATTCAGCAGATTAATTTAAATAATAAACAAGTCTCGGTTAATGGCTATTCGAGATTTTTGATACCATTACGTTTCGTTTTACGCTTATTCTCGCGTATCCGCCAATCGTCGGAACATAAAAACATGAAACCTCGATCCTTTACACCGAAGGCGGATTTTACTAACGCAAAGTAATGAGATTAATAAGAATATAACATCTTTGTAGAGATCTGCAAAGAAGATTTTGTGTAATATCAGAGATATGATTCTCCACATAGGTAGATATGAAGTCAAATAACAGAAAAGAATTTGTGCCACATCTCAGAAAATGTATCCGAAAGATTTAGAAGACTTTTTTAACTTTTTAGTATTACATACTAATTTTAAACGGATTTAAGATTTTTGAATTTATTTCGTTAAGTTTTTCGCCCATCAATATAACAAGAAAAGTTGAAGTATCTTCCGATTCTTTTGAAAACGGTTTCTATTGACGTACAATGAAGAGAGTAACAATTAAATAAAATGCATGCGAAGATACAATACGTACAGGATCGGAAAATTAGCTCGTAATATTAGAGAATCGTGCGATTGTCGACATAGATAGATAAAAAACGAAATAAATCTTGTAGATATGTCATAGTGCAGAAATTATTTCGGAACGATTTAGCAGACTGCGTTACAAAAGAATCAAGCCTCGTTTTAATTGGATTCAAAGTTTAAGATGTCATTTGGTTACGATTTACATTTCTTCGTACGTATGCGGCTTTTGAAACATGAAAATTTGAAATCTCTTAGGGTTTGTTTGGAAATGGATTCTATTAACGCAGTATAAAGAGAGTAACGAGAAAGTAAAATACATGCGGGAATACAATACGTACAGCAACGGAGAATTAGCGTATAATTTCGGATAAATGAGAAATTTTCGACACGGATAGGTAATAAAGGTAATAAAAGAAAGGAAGGGAAGATGTGCCACAGTTCAGAAAATGTTTCCAAACGTTTTAACAGACTGCGTAACATAAGAATCAAGTGATGTTATAAAACAATTCGATGTTTCTGAAAACTTTTCTTTAGGCTTTACCTCTCTTTGCCCAAATATTCACACGTCGGAACAAGAAAAGTGGAAATCTTGTTCGATTCCATTGAAAATGTATACTATCGGCTCAGAAAAAAAAGAGTTACATGAAAATAATGTGCATGCCATGATAAAATAATAAGAGCAACTAAGAATTTGCATATATCAGAAAAATGTGCGATTTTCAACACAGATAATGCTACATAGATAAACCAAATAATTCTAAAATAATTTGTGCCACAGTTCATAAAATGTTTCCAAACCTTTCAGCAGAAACAAGTCTTGTTTTATACGACTTCGATGTTTTTGAAATCATTTTCTTACATTTTTCACCTCTTCGACAATATACGGTCATAATCAAACAAAAAAAGAGGATATCTTGTTCAATTTCATTGAAAACTGATTCTGTTGTTGCAGAGTAAGGGGAGTTACAATAAAATAAAATGAATATGAGGATACATTACGGTCAGCTTCGGAGAATAATGATAATGATCATAATGATTTGTTCTAAACGGATTCAAGGTTTTTGTATAACATTTCGTAATGTTTTACGTCTATGCGTGAAATATCTGAGGAACTTGATATTGTCGACACAGATAGGTAAAAAACGATATAAATCCTATAGCAGTTTTGTCATCTTTCAGAAAATGTCTAACGTATCAGCAGACTGCGTTACATAAGAATCAAGTTTCGTTTTAATCGTTACGCTTTACGTATCTCGCCCATTGTCGAAATAAGAAAAGTGGCAATATTTTTCGATTCCATTGAAAAAGGATTCTATCGACGTAGAATAAAGCAAGTAAAAAGAAAATAAAGTGAATATGAGCATACAATACGAACAGCATCGAAGAATTAGGACATAATAGAGAAACGTTTGTTTGCCGATGCAGATAGGAAAAAGACGGTATAAATTCACCGATCATAAAATGTTACGAAAAATTTTATCAGATTGCGTTAAATATGATTCAATCCACGTTTTAATTGAATTCAAGGGGTCTGGTAACATTACGTTTTACGCTTCCTCGTCCATATACTGCCATCATCGGAAAGTGAAAATCTCGTTCAATTCCTTTGAAAATGTATCTCATCGATAAAGAATAAAGAGAGTAACAAGTAAATAAAATGAATGCGAAAATACAATACGAACAGTACTGGATAGTTAATGCATAATGTTAGATACACTTGCGATTCTCAATACAGAAAGGAACAAAAGGATATAAATCCTATTAGAGTTGTATTACAGTTTAGAAAATGTATCGGAATGATTCAGATGACAGCAATACATAAGAATAAATTCTTATTTTAAACGGATTCAAGGGTTTTGAAATCATTTTGTTTAGTTTTTCGCCTCTTCACCAATATACGCCCATCTTCGAAACAAGAAAATAGGAAATCTTATATAATTTTATTGAAAAATCATCTATTGATGCAGAATAAATAGAATAAAAAGAAAAAAAAGTTGAAGCGTGAATACAATACGTTCAGCATCCGAGTATTTTTGCGTAATATTCGATAAATGTGTTTTTCTCCATACAGATGGGGAAAATATGATATAAATCTTACAGAAGTTGTGTCAACTTACAAAAAATGTTATAGAACGTTTCAGCCGACTACATTACTTAAGAATTAAGCTTCGCTTTAATCATATTCAAAGTTTCTGATATCATATCCTGTTTTACACTTCTTCAAATATTTTCTGTCTTCGTCTGACCATGAAAAGGTGGAATAGCGTCCGATTCGTTTGAAAACGGAATTTATTGACGCAGTTTAAAGAGATTATCAAGAAAATAAGGACATCTAACGATACAATACGAAAGTAATCGGAGAATTAACGCGTAATGTCAGAGTAATGTGCGATTGTCGATGTAGATAGATCTAAAACGAAATAACTGGATAGAAAACTGTGCCATAGCTTAGAAAATATTAACAAACATTTCAGGAGATTAGGTATATAAGAATCAATATAAGAATATAATATCAGATAATAGAATCAAGTATATAAGAATAAAGTCCTATTTTAAACATATTCGAGGTTTTTGAAATCATTTCTTTACGCTTTACGCATCTTCGCCTGTATACGCCAATAGTCGAAACAAGAAAAGTGAAAATCTTGTACGATTCCAATAAAAACTGATTCTATTGATGCAAAATAAATAGAGTATAAGGAATATAAATTGAATGCTATGATGCAATATGTATAGAATTGTACAATATGTTGCAGAATTAGCACGTAGTATTAGAGAAATGTGCGTTTATCGAAACAGATAGGTCAAAAACGAATTAAATCCTATAGAGGTTGTGCCACAATTCAGAAAAAGTAACCAAACGATTCAACAAACTGCGTTACATAAGAATCAAGTTTTTTATTGTTGAAACAAGAAAATTGGAAAATGTATTTGATTTCATTGAAAAAGGAATCTATCGACGTAGAATAAAGCAAGTAATAAGAAAATAATGTTAATGCGGGTATGCAATATGATCAGCATCGGAGAATTAGCGCGTAATATTGAATAGATATGCGATTGTCGACAGAGATAGGAAAAATACGATATAAAACCTATATAAGATGTCCCACCGATCAGAAAATGTTTCCTGTTTGCGCCCATCATCAAAATAAGAAAAGTAGAAATCTTTTTCGATACCATTGAAATCTTATTCTTTCGACGCAAAATAAATTGAGTAACAAGGAATTATAATGCATGTTTGAATACGATATAAGCATCGGAGAACTAGCGCGTAAGGTGACAGAAATATGCGATTGTTGACAAAGATAGGTAAAAAATGATATAAATCATGCAACAGTTCAAAAAATGAAATAAAATCTCATTTTAATCATATTCGATGTTTTTGAAATCATTTCGTTACACTTTATGCCTCTTCGCCCGTATACGCGTATCGTCCAATGAAAAAAGTGGATATCTTGTCCGATTCTATTGAAAATAAAATTTCTATCTAGATAGGTTTCTATCGACGAAGAATATAGAGAGTATCAAGAGAACTAAGTGCATGCGTAGATACAATAGAAACAGCATCAAAGAATCAGCGTATAATATCAGAGGAACGTGAGAATCTCGACACGGGAAGATAATAAATTAAATAACTTGAAAGGAAATTGTCTCGTAGCTCAGAAAATGTTACCAAACATTTCAGGAGACTGCATTATATAGGAATCAAGTCTCATTTTAGAAGTAATCAATGTTTTTTAAATTATTTTTTTTCGTTTTACTCCTCTTCGCCCGTACATGGCAATCGACGGAAGATGAACAATTGAAATCTCGTTCGATTCGTTTGAAAACGAATTCCATCAACGTAGAATGAAGAGAGTAACAAGAAAATAAAGTGCAAGCGAATATACAATACGAACAGCAAGTTTGAATTAGTATGTAATTTCAAAGAAAAGTGCGATTCTCGACACAGATAGGTAAGAAAGCAAATAATTCGAAAAGAAGTTGTGCTACAGTTCGGAAAATGTTTCCAAACTTTTCAGGAGGTTGCGTTATATATGAATCAAGAGTAATTTTATATGAATTTATGAAAACATTTCGTTAGACTTTACGCCTGTTTTCCCTTATTGTTGCCAATTGTCGAAAGAAGAAAAGAGGAATACTTGTCCGATTCAATTGAAAGTGGATTTTGTCGAATAAAGAGTAACAAGAAAATAAAGCAAATGCGAGAATACAATACGAATATCATTGGACATATAGTGAATAATATCAGAGAAACCTGCGATTGTCGACACAGTTAGGCAAGTAACGAAATAAATCGAAAGAAGCAGTTTAACTGGTCAGAAAAGGTTATCAACCGTTTCATGAGACTACATATATAAGAATCAAGCCTCGTTTTAATCGGATTCAAGGTTTCTGATTTCATTTCATTACGTTTTATGCTTTTCCGAATGTATACGGGGTATCGTCCGAACGTAGAAGTTATAATCTTGTCCGATTTCTTTGAAAACGTATTCGATTGATGTAGAATAAAGACTATAACAAGAAAATAAAGTTCATGCTAGGATATAATGCGGCAGCAACGGAGAGTTAGAATGTAACATCATAGAAACGTGAGATTGTCGACACAGATTGGGAAAGACTATATAAATCCTATATAAGCTGTGCTATAATTCGAAAATTGTTACCAATTGTTTCATGAGACAGGATTATAAGCTTTGTTTCAAACGTAATAGAGATTTTATAATTTATTTTTGTATCGTTTTACGTCTCTTCACCCATATGCACACATTCTCGAAATAAGAAAATTGAAAATTTTTTACGATTCCACTGAAAACTGATTCTGTCAACGCAGAATAAAAAGAATAATTAAAAAATAAAGTGAGTGCGAGGATACAATACGCTAGCAACTAAGAATTAGCAGGTAATATAAGAAAAATTTGCGTTTCTTGACACAAATATATAAGAATCGATATAACTCGAAAGGAAGCTGTGCTATTGTTCAGAAAAGTTTACCAACCGTTACATCAGACTGCATTAAATAATAATCAAGTCTAATATTGAAAGAAATCATTTTAAATTATTTCGTTTTGTTTTACTCCTCTTGGGCCATATAAGGCCATCGTCGGAACATGTAAAGTTGTAATTTTGTCCAATTACTTTGAATATCTATTCTATCAATGCAGAATAAGAAAAATAACAAGAAAATAAGATGCATGCAAGAATAATATACAAACAGCATCCGACAATTAGCGGATAATAACAGAGAAACGTGAAATTCTCGAAACAAATTGGTAAAAAATTGTATAAAACCTATGGAAGTTGTTTCGAAAATATTACCGAACGTTTTAGCAGACTACGTTTCATTTAAATCAAGCCTCGTTATAATCGAATATTGGTTTCTGATATCATTTCGTTACTTTTTACGCTTCTTCGCTTGTATGTGGCCATTGTCGTACAAGGAAAAGCTGAAATTTCATTCGAATCCTTTGAAAACATATCCTGTTGATACAGAATAGAGAGAATAACATTTGAATAAAGTGCATTCGTAGATACAATATAAACAGTTAGAATTAACATGTAATATCAGAGAAACTTACGATTCTCATACAGATAGATAAGAAATCAAATAACACGAAAAGATGTTGTGCCACAGTTCAGAAAATGTTTCAGAACGATTCTGCAAACTACGTTAAATTATGACGTCGTGGATTGGGTGTCGATTAAAAATAAATAAACCTTCTAATCACGTGTCTCGTTTTGGACACTTAAAACTTTACTCGAGATGGGACCCTTTTATATCCCTCCTGACGTACAATCTTGCTCCTTTAAGAAATTTGCCTCTTTTATAATACATCTTACCTCGTTGGATGGAATGCTTGGTGTGTTCATTGCCAGATTTCTATACATGGAACTAATTGCTGATTGTGTCTGTGACGATCCATGAAGATCCTGGATGGTCAGCTCTTTGAATATCCCTTGCCTTGAATCTTCCTCCATTGACGACGGCTGGTAACTAGGGACAGAAATGAAATGAGGGTAATCCGGTGGAAATGCTTAGGTCTTCATTAAGCACCACACTTAATTAACGAGAACAATAATTTATTTAGAATAAAGTTAAAATACATCTTTGGTACACTTCGTTAGCAGAGAAGCTAGTAGAGAATGTGTAAATTAGTTTCGCATAGAATACATATCCGGTCGAAGCAGTTAATTCTTATAATTATCAAATAAGTATAATAAAATGGTTCCAATTAATTGATTATGTAAAATTAGATTGATAAAATTCGGAAGAAGAGTGTGTCCCGACCATATCGATGAGACTGTAGACGAAGTGGCGGTACCGCCTTCTCACAGTAGTGAGTTCGAGATAAGTCGATGCGCAGGCGCGCCGCTTGCACGCATCACTCTAAATACGCAAAGACAAAGTGTCGCAACGTGACCGCATCGCTGCACACACGGATCGTGCGCGCGTACTTACTGGATGCACGTGTACAGGAGTCATCGTTTCGTTCGACAGGAGCTCGAGGTTGGTATGTGTTTATCGCCAGATGCAATCTAGACACTTGTGATAAAAGTATCTTAGAATTATAATGCGACTTGTTATAACAAAGATTATGATCACATAATAATTATTAAGAAAAAAATATGATACAATTTGAAATTAATGGCGTTTATATGGAACGTTATTAATTAATATTTATATGACCATAAAATTATTTTATTGTTTATAAAGATTTATAATGCGTTGGTTATATATTATTTATTAATGTGTGAATTATGAGATTTGCCATTAATTCTTGCAAAGGGTATTGGTTATGATTATTGATGTTATAAAAAAATGTACAGTTGGTAATTATGGTAAATGGTTATTGCTTACGGGATAATGTTGAAATTGCTGGTTGCGAATATTGCAATCATTATTTAATATTAAATAAATAGACAAACAATTGTTTGAGAGCTTCTGCATACGCCACTTGAAAGTCGCTACTCATTAAAGTAACTGAATATTATTATATAAAATACTTACTTAAGTTATCGTTTGTTACTTAATAAACGTTGTGTTTATTACTGGAAATAATATAATAATAATAATAATACAAATTTGTTTTTTGTAAATTCAACATGTTGTTAACCGTTGTTTGAAGTCGTTAATCATTGTAAATTATAAAGTATTTTTATCATTTTTATTATTACTGTTATGAATGAATATCTAGAAGTATTTTATTGTTTAACAATAGTTAACGACAAATGGGGTTAATGATAGTTAGCTGTTACCGACGGTCAACTGTTATCGACAATCTGCGTTTTCCCGTGGTGGAATTACCAACAATAATGTTATTGATTGTAGATTATTGACGGTATGGTTACCGACGGTTTGAATAGTCCTGGTGGAGTTCATCGCGTCAATATACCCTGTCGATATAACGTAACATAATTTTATTATTATTGTCTAGGGAAATAACAACATTACTGATGATATTATCTTTTAAAGTGGCTACATACTCTTCGCTATATTGAGAAAATAAAGTAGATGAGGGTATTACGGTATTTGATAAGCTAACGTAACTAATGCGATATAATAGAAAAGTTTAATTAAAATGTAGGTGTAAGTGACATTGCCCAAGACTGTAATTGTTAACTAGCATGATTAGGAAGAAAAATTTTATAATACCAAACGTAAGATTATATATATATACTTTAGATTAAAGTAAATGGTATACTACCCACGGTCCGAAGTATAAAACCCTCATGCGAAACATACAAGGAAGGTATTATATGTACAATAATTATGATCAAAAGTATAAGATCCTGCGTAATCCTATGACTTAACATAGAGTTTTTTACTGTCCTGGGATGAGTCGCATAGAGTCATGGCACTTGTCAGTGTAGAGAATCATACGGAATCGGTAAAGATTATCACTTTTTTTATTTGGACGATGGGTGTATACGAAGAGGCGTGAAGTTCTATGAAATTATTTCAAAAAACTTGAATCTGTTTTAAGCGAAGCTTGATTTTTATATAATGCAGTTTGCTGTATGGTTTGGGAAAATTTTTTGAATTGTGGCAAAACCTCTATAGGATTTATATCGTTTTTTACCTATCAGTGTCGACAATCACAAGTTTTTCTCATATTAGGCGATATTTCTCCGTAACTGTTCATATTGTATTCTCGCATTCACTTTATTTTCATGTTACTCTTATTATTATACATTTCATGCATCTACAGAATCCGTTTTCAATGAAATCGAACAAAGTTTCTACGTTTCTTGTTTCGACAATAGACATGTATGTAACGAAATTACTTCAAAAACCTCGAATCCGTTTAAAATGACAATTGATTCTTCTGTAACGCATTCTCCTGAAATGTTTGGTAACATTTTCTGAACTACGAGACAATTTCCTTTCAAGTTATTAAAGAATGCGAGGATACAGTACGAACGGCATCTGAGAAATAGCGCGTAATATCAGATAAATTTGCGATTTTTTACACAGATATGTATAAGATGATATTAATCCTATAGAAATTGTACCGCAGTTCAAAATAAGATACTATACGATTCAGCAAACTGTGTTATGTAAGAATAAATTCTTGTTATAAATGGATTCGCAATATTTGAAATTATTTTTACGCTTTTCGCCTTTTCGCCTTTTCGCCAGTTTACGCCATTTATTAAAAAAAAAAAAAAAAATGGTTTCTATCGATGCAGAATAAATAGAGTAACATGAACATAAATTGAATGTTAGAATTCAATACGTATAACATTGGAGAATTAGTGCGTAACATCAGAGAATAGTGCGATATTCGATACAGGTAAATAAGAAGTTAAATTACACGAAAAGAAGAAGTGCAACAGTTCAGAAAAGGTTTTCAAACGTTTCGGAAGACTGCGTAATATGAATCAAGTTTAATTTTATACGGATTCGAGGTTTTTGAAATGAATTCGTTAAGCTTTAGGCTGCATCTGTATATGCCAATCGTCGAAAAGAAAAAAGTGAAAAGTTTGTCCGATTTGTTTGAAAACGGATTCTATCGATGCAGAATTAAAAGAGTAACAAGAAAATAAAGTGCACGCGAGAATTCAATAAGAACATCAATGGAGAATTAGATTGAAATATCAAAGAAAAGGGCAATTTGTAACACAAATACATAAGAAACCAAATAATTCGAGAAGAAGTGCCACAGATTAGAAAATGATTTTTGTAACGTAACGAAATATTATTAAACACCACGATTCCGTTTAAAATGGGCGCTTGTTCTAATGCAATGTAGTATGCTCAATTGTTTGGTAAGGTTTTCCGAACTGTGGCGCAAGTTCCTACGAAGATTTTACGATTTCTATCTATCTGTTTTCAGAATTGCATGTTTTAATTTACGCAAACACGTTATATTCGCGTTATTATTTTTATTCTGTGTTGATAGAATCCGATTTAAAAGGAATCGGAAGAGATTTCAATTTTTCATATGACAACTATATCCGTATAAGAAAGAAAAGTCATATAACATAACGAAATATTATTAAAATGCACGATTATGTGTGTAACGGAGTATTGTTCTTATGTAATGCAGGATGCTGAATTATTTGGTAAAATGTTTCAAACTGTAGAACAATTTCCTTCAAAGATTGTACGGTTCTTACCTATGTGTTATGAGAATCGCATGTTTTTATGTTATTTTACACGAATTTTTCATTGCTCCACGAATTTAATCTAAGTGAACACTATACATTCTTGTTATTTTTTTTATTCTGTGTCGATAGAAATCGATTTTGGTGGATCCGGAGAGATTTCATCTTTTCTTATTCTGACTATATCAGCATATATATGAAAAGTCATATAACGTAACGAAATATTTTTAGAAACCATGACTCAGTTTAAAACGGGATAATGTTCTTATATAATGCAGTATACTGAATCGTTTGTTAACTTTTTTTGAATTGTGACACAAGTTCCTTTGAAGGTTTTAAATTTCTTTCCAACCTGTCTCAAAAACCACAAGTTACTCTAATATTTTATCCAAATTTTAGGTTTATATTCGTATTTAATATACGAAATATATTATATTTTTGTTATCTTCTTTATTCTGTGTCCATAGAATCTGATTTCGGAAGAGTCGGATGAGATTTCAACTTTTCATATTTCGCTATTATTCGTATAGGCACGAAAAGTCATTTAACGTAGCGAAATATTATTAAAAACGATTACATATAAAATGGGATATTGTTTTTATTTAATGCAGTATGCTGAAAGGTTCAGTAACATTCTCCATAGTTTAGAACAAGTTTTTTCAAAGATTTTATGATTCTTAACTATCTGTGACGAGAATAGCATGTTTCTTGATTCTCCAATTTTTCTTTGTTCCACGAATTTAACCTAAGCAAACACAGTATAGTCTTATTATTTTCTTTATTCTACATTGATAAAATCCGATTTCGGAGAAATAGGATTAGATTTCAATTTTTGATATTTCGATGATATGCGTATACTAGCGAAAAGTCGTTTAACATAACGAAATAGTATTACAAACTACGATTCCGTTTAAAACGGGACATTCGTTTTTTTCAATGCTGTATACTGAATCATTTGGTAACATTTTCCGAATTGTTGCACAATTTTCTTTGAAGATTTTACGAATCTTACATATCTTTAACGAGAATAAAATATTTCTATGTTTTTTTATGCCAATTTTTTATTGTTTCACGAATATCATCTAAGCAAACAAGATATATTCTTTTTATTTTCTTTATTCTACATCGATAGAATTCGATTTAGGAGATATCAGAGGAGGTATCAACTTTTCATATACCGATGATATCCGTTAACGTATGAAAAATCGTTTAACCAGAAGAAAAATTACTAAAAACCACGATTCCGTTAAAGCATGACATTGCTTATATATAATGCGGTATGCTGAATTGCGGTTGACTAACTTTTTCCTTAATGTAGCATAAGTCCCTTCGAAGATTTCATGATTATTACATATCTCTGTCGCAAAACACAATATTCTTTGATAATTTACGCCAATTTTTCGATTTTTTTCGTATTTAATGTACACAAACACTTTATGTTGTTGTTACTTTCCTTATGCTGCATTGATAGAATCAGATTTCCTGGAAATCGGAAAAAATTTCAATTTTTCATATTACAACGATATTAGTATTCGTACGAAAAGTCGAATATTGTGTGGAAATAGTATTGGAAACCATGATTCCGTTTAAAATGTCACATTATTCTGATGTAATACGCTATGCTGAGACGTTTGATGACATTTCTTTTCCTATTCCTCTGAACTAGTGTTACAGTTCGTAAAATATTACCAAACGATTTAGCATACTGCACTACATAAGAAGAATGTTCTGTTTAAAACGGAATTGTGATTTTTAATAATATTTTGTTAGGATATACGAGTTGCAGTGTGTGCACGGATGTTGATGGAATATGAAAAGTTAAAATTTATTTCGATTTTTCCGAAATTGTATTCTATCGACGCAGAATAATGAATATAACAGGGATATAATGTGTTTGCTTAGATTATATACGTGAAACAATGAAAATTTGCGTTAAATATCATAGAAATATACAATTCTTGAAAGAGATAGATAAGAATCATAATATTTTCGAAGAAACTGGTGTTACATTTCGGAAAATGTTATCAAACGTATATATTATACATAGTCTTACATTATACACATATATATATAGTATTCAGTATACTACATTACATAAGAAGAATGTCCTGTTTTAAATGAAATCGTGGTTTTTAATAATATTTTGATATACAAGTTTTCGTGCGTATATTGATATTTACGGAAAATAAAAATTTGAAATCTTATTTGATTCCTACGAAATAAGATTTAATCAGCGTAGAATAAAAAAAATAACATTAATATAACTTGTTTGCATAAATTAAATACTAGGAGAAACGAAATATTAGCGTAAAATATCTGAGAAACTTTATTTTCAACTTAGTTTGATAAGAAACGTGAATTCTTCGAATGAAATTGTGCCACAGTTCAGAAAAAGCTACCAAACGTTTGAGCATACTGGATTAAATAAGAATAATTTCCCGTTTTAAACATTACAGTGGTTTTTAATAATATTTCGTTAGGCAAAACGACTTTTCTTGAGTATGCGGATAACGTCGGAATATGAAGAGCGGAAATCTCTTATGATTCCTCTGAAATCGTGTTTAAGTGGTGCAAAATAAAGAAAATAGCAAGAATGTAACGTGTTTGCGTTGATTTAAACGAGGATAATTGTATAATTGATGTAAAGTATGAGATCTTTACGATTTTCGACACAGACTTTTAAGAAATCTTCGAAAGAACTTGTGTCACAGTTACCAAACGATTCAGCATTCTGTATGAAATAAGAACAATGTTCCATAATAATCAGTATGGTGATTTTTAAGAATATTTCGTTACAATATACGACTTTCCGTGAGTATATGGACATCGACGGAATATTAAAAGTTGATATCTCATCCGATTCTTACAAAATCGAACTATATAGATGCAGAATAATTAAATTAACATTAATATAACGTGTTTTCATAGATTAAATACGAGAAGAAACAAAATATTAGCGTAAAATGTCAGAGAAATTAGTGATATTCGACTCAGATATATAGCAAACGTAAAATTTTCGACAAAAATTTTTCCACAGTTCAGAAAATATTACCAAACTATTCAGCATACTGCATTACGTAAGAAAAATGTTCCGTATTAAACTGAAATAACATTTCTAATAATATTTCGTTTCGTTTTACAACTTTTCTTACATACACGGATATTGTCGGAATATAAAAATTTGAAACCTTTTCCGATTCCTCCGAAATCATATTCTATTGGCGCAGAATTGAGAAAAGGAATGAAAAATTCAGCTAAAATATCAGATAAATATCAGCGAATTTCGATACCGATACGTAAGAGAATTAAAATCATCTAAGTAATTTGCGCCACAATTCCGAGAATGATACCAAATTATTCAGCACTTTGCATTACGTATGATCGAACCTCTGCTTTAAACGGAAACGTGAATTTTCATAGTATTTCGTTATGTTATGTGATTTTTTGTGCATATATCAACATTGTTGGAATATGAATATTTGATATTTCTTCCGATATCTTTGAAATCAGATCCTATCGACGCAAAATAAATAAAATAACAATAATATAACGTATTTACAAGGATTAAATACGAGAAATAACGAAAAATTGATGTAAAATATCAGGGAACATGCGAATCTCGATTGGTAAGGAATGTAAAATCTTTGAAGGAACTTGTGTCACAATACGAAAAATGTTACTGTACGATTAAGTTTACTCCATAACATAAGAGCAATGTCTCGGTTTAAATGAAATCTTGGTGTCTAGTAATATTTCGATACGATAATCAACTTTTAGTGCATATACTAATATGGTTAGAATATGAAAAGTTATAATTTTTTCCGATTCTTTCGAAATCGTATTTAATTGATGTAGAATAAAGCATGTAAGAAGAATATAACTTATTTTTTTAGATTAAGTATGTGGAAGAATGAAATATTTGTGTAAAATAACATAAATACATACGATTCTCGACACAGATAGGTAAGAATCAAAAAATGTACGAAGGAACTTGCGCCATAGTTTTGAAAATATTACTGAACTATTAAGCATACTGCATTAGGTAAGAAATATGTCTCTAATTAAATGGAAACATGGTTCCTTATAATATTTAGTTACGTTGCACGTCTTTTTATGCTTATACTGACATAGTCGGAATATAAAATATGAAATCTTTACCGATTACCCCAGAATCGCATTATTTTAGCGCAGAATAAAGATAATAACATGAATAAACTTAACTAAATAAAAACAATATTAAATACATGGTGCAGTGAAGAATTTGCGTTAAAAATCATAAAAACTAGTGAATTCCGACATAGATTTATAAGAAACGTAAAATCTTCGAAGAAACTTGTGCCACAGTCCGGAAACTGTTTCCAAACGATTCAACATGCCGCAATACATAAGATTACTGTTCTATTTTAAATGCAATCATGGTTTTTAATAATATTTCTTTACGTTTATCGACTTTTCGTGTGTATACGGATATCTTATTCGGAGGAATAAGAACAGTTCAACTTTTCTTATTCTTCCGAAATCGGATTCAAGCGATCAGAATGAAGCATATAACAAGCATATAACAACAATGGCATATAATGCCATTTCTCAGATTAAATATGTGGAATAATGGAAAATTTGCGTCAAATATTATAGAAACGTGTAATTCTCGACACAATTAGGTAAGAAACGTAAAATCTTTGAAGGAACTTGTATTACTGATCCGAAAATGATGTCAAATGATTCAGCATGGCTCATTATATAAGAACAGTGTTTCGTTTGGAACGGAATTGTGCTTTCTGATAATATTTTGTTTCGATGATCGACTTTTCGTGCGTATTCGTATATCGACGGAATATGAAAAGTTGAAGATTTTCGATTCCTACGAAATCATACTCTATCGGAGCAGAATAGAGAAAATAACCTGAATATAACGTGTTCGCTTGGATTAAATACGTGGAGAAATGAAAAATTCTTATAAAATATCAGAGAATCTTGTTATATGCGACACAGATTGGTAAGAAACACAAAATCTTTGAAGAAACTTGTACCACAGTTCGGAAAATCTTATCAAACGATTCAACATACTACATTAGATAAGAGCAAAGTTCAGTTTTAAACAGAATCGTGGTTTCAAATAATATTTTGTTACAACAATCGACTTTTCGTACGTATGCGGATATAACGGAATATGAAATGTTGAAATCTCTTCTTTTTCTTACGAAATCGGATTTTATAAACGCACAATAAAGAATATAATAATAATGAAACTTGTTTACAAAGATTAAATACGATGGATAACGTAAAATGTAAGCAAAGTATTAGAGAAACATGCACATTTCGATACCTGTTGGTTTGAATCGTAAAAACTTCAAAAGAATTCGCTCCATAATTCGGAGAATGTTATCAAACTATTCAACACACTGCATTTCATAAGATCAAACTCCCGTTTTAAACAAAATCGTGGTTTTCAATAGTTTTTCGTTACTTTTTAGAAAGTTTCGTGCGTATATCTGTATCGTCGGAATATAAAAGTTGGAATCTCTTCAGATATCTTCAAAATCGGAATCAATCGAAGCAGAATAGAGAATATAGCAAGAATATAACGTATTTACGAAGATTAAATACGAGGACTAAAGTAAAATTTGGGTAAAATTTCAGAGATACAAGTGAATTTCCATACCGGTAGATAGGATCCGTAAAATCTTCTGGGAAATTTGCTCTACATTTTGAGAAAGTTACAAAACGATTCAGCATGAAATAAGATTAAAACAGCCACTTAAACGGAATCGTAGTTTTTAATATTAACTCGTTACGAATCTTCATGCGTTACCAATGTCGAAGAAATATGAAAATTTCGAATCTCTTCTGATTCCTTCGAAATGGGAATCTATCAACTCAGAATAAAGAATATAACAAGAATATAACGTGTTTACGAAGACTAAATATGAGGAAAGGCAAAAAATTGTGATAAAATGTCAAAGAAATATAGGATTTTCGTTACCAGTAGGTAGAAATAGTAAAATCGAAGAATATTACCGAACTATTCAACACAATGCATTTCATAAGATCAAACTACTGTTTTAACCAAAATCCTATTTTTTAAAAGCATGTCGTTACATTATACGAATTTTCGTGCGTATAACGATATCGCCGGAAAAAAAAATTTGAAATCTCTTTCGATTCCTCAGAAATCAATTTCTATCGAGACAGTATAAAAAATATACCAAGATTATAATGTGCTGATGGAGTTTAAATACGGAAATTAATGAAAATGTTTTGGATAATATCTGCCAAACATAAGAATTTCGACACCTATAGGTATTTATCGTAATATCTTCGAAGAAAAAAAGCGCCAAAGTTCGGAAAATGTTAACAAACTATTCAGCACACTGCATTATTTAAGATCAAACTACTATTTCAAACCGTTTCATGAATTCTAATAATATTTCGTTACATTAAACGAATTCCGTGCATTTAACGATGTAGTCGAAATATGAAAATTAGTAATCTCTTCCGATTTTTAAGAAATCAGATTCTTTCAACCCAGAATAATGAATATAACATGAATATAACGTTTCTACGAAAAATGAATAAATGGATTAACGATAAATTGTTCTATAATGTTGGCGAAATATGCGAATTTCGATAGGGGTAACTATAAAATGTAAAATTTCGAAGTAGCTTGCAATACAGTTTGGAGAATTTTACCGAACATTTCAGTACACAGCATTACATAAGATCGAAATACTGTTTTAAATAGAATCATTGTTTTTAACATAATTTCATTGCATTATCCGAATTTTCGTGCGTATACGGATTTCGTCGAAATACGAATAATAGAAATCTCTTTTGATTTTTAGATATCGGATTCTATCCACGCAGAATAAAGAATATAACAAGAATGTATCGTTTTTACGAAGATTAATTACGGGAATTAATGTTAAATTACTGTATAATTATAGCGTAACATGCGAATTTTGACGCCTAAACTAAGAATTGTAAAATACCTGAAGGAATGTCCACCACAAATCGGATAATTTTACCAAACAATTCACCACACTGCATTACAATAGATCAAACTATTGACTTAAGCGGAATCATGATTTTGAATTATATTACATTATAATTTACTAATTTTCGAACGAATGCGGATATTGTCAAAAAAGAAAATTTGAAATATCTTCCGATTCGTTAGATATCGTATTTTATCGACCCAGGATAAAGAATGATACAAGAATATATACAAACAATGAAAATAACAACATTGATAATGATAATAATAATAATAATAATGTTAATAATAATAATAATAATAATAATAATAATAATAATAATAATAATAATAATAATAATAATAATAATAATAATAATAATAATAATAATAATAATAATAATAATAATAATAATAATAATAATAATAATAATAATAATAATAATAATAATAATAATAATAATAATAATAATAATAATAATAATAATAATAATAATAATAATAATAATAATAATAATATAAT
>NC_062193.1:1508121-1538121 GCF_912470025.1 Vespa velutina | reverse complement strand
CTATTTTTATTGGAATTGAAGTTTTAAGCATTCATTCAAAACGTATATATGATTTTTCGTTCGTATACGCGTATCGTCGAAATATGAAAAGTTGAAATCTCTATTAATTTCATTGATTTTATCTTCTATCGAAGCAAAGTAAAGATTACAACAAGAATATAACGTTTTTACAATGTGAAAATTCGCGTTTTATCATGAAAATTGTCGAAAAATTTAATCGACACATACGAATTTCGCTATAAATGAAGATAAGAATGGTCAAATCTTCGAAAATACTTGTACCACATTTTGACGAATGTTATCGATCGCTTCAGAAGATTGCATTTCATAAGATCAAACTTCTATTTTTACTGAATCAAAGTTTTTAACATTGAATCATATCGTATTTAGGAATTCTTTTTCATATACGTGTATCGTCGGAAAACTAAAAGTTGAATTCTCTATTAATTTCATCGATTTTATATTCTATCGACATAGAATAAAGAATTTGACAAGAATATAACGTTTTTACTATTTGTAAATACGTGTTTTAACGTGAAAATTTTCGAAAATTGTAATCGAAATACACGAATTTCGATATATGAGAAGATATAAATAGCAGTATCTTCGAAAATAATTCAACCATAGTTTGAAGAATGATACCAATCGATTCAGAATACTTCATTTCATAAGATCAATCTACTATTTTTATTAGAATCGAAGTTTTAACATTGTTTCATATCGTATATACGATTTCTCTTTCTAATAAGCGTAGCGTAGAAATACGAAAAGTTGATATCTCAGTTAATTTCATTGATTTTATAATCTATCGACGCAGAATAAAAAATGCAACAAGAATAAAACGTTTTTACTATGTGTAAATACGTGTTTCACATGACAATTGTCACAAAATTTTATTGAAATATGGGAATTTCGCTATATGAAAAGTAAAAATCGTAAAATCTTTGAAAGTACTTCAAAAACAGTTTCGAAAATGTTACCAATCGATTCAGAACAATGCATTTCGTGAGACCAAACCACTATTTTCATTGGTATTGTGGATTTAACATTATTTCATATAGTATTTCTGTTTTTCGTTTATATACACGTATCGTCGATATACGAAAAATTGAAATCTCTATTAATTTCATAGATTTTATAATCTCTTAACTTGGAATAAACGATATAACAAGAATATAATGGCTTTCTAAAAGTCAAAAATAAAGTGGTTTAAAGGAATATTGTCGAGTAAAGTAATCGAAACTTACGAATGTTGCTACATATAAGTGAAAATCGTAAAATACTTGAAATATTCGAAAATACTTGATCCATTGTTCTGGAGAATGTTACCATTCGATACAGCACAATGCTGTATATTTCTTATGGCCAAATTACTACTTTTATTGGAACCAATGATTTTTAACATTATATCGTTCCGTATATGCGCCTTTTCGTTCGTATACGTGTATCGTCGTAATATGAAAAGTTGAAATCTCTTTTACTTTTATAGATTTTATATTCTATATACTCAGAATAAAGAATATAAAAAGAATATATCTTATTTACTATGAGTTAATTCGCGTTTTACCATGAAAATTGTCGAATAATGTAATCGAATCATGAGAATTTCGCAACAAGAATTGTAAAAGTCGTAAAATCTACGATAATATTTGTACCACATTTTGGAAAATATTACCAAACGAATCAGCACAATGCATTTCCTAAGATCAAATTATTACTATTATTGGTCCGACGATTTTAACATTATATTGTTCCGTACATGTGCTTTTTCGATCTTATACGCGTTTCGTCGAGATACGAAAAGTTGAAATCTCTATTACTTTCATAGATTTTATATTCTATCGACACAGAATAAAGAATATTACAAGGATATAACGTTCTTACTGTGTGTATATACGTGTTTTAACGTGAAAATATTCGGAGAATGTAATCGAAAATGCGAATTTCGCTACAAGAATACTACTAATCGTAAAATATTTCATAATATTTGTACCCTAATTTGGAAAATATTACCAATCGATTCAGCACTCTGCATTTCCGAAGATCAAACTACCTTTTTAAATTGAAATCGAGGTTTTTAAAATAATTTCATTATGATATATGTAATGTTTTGCGGATATGCTTATCGTTGAAGCAGGATATGTTGAAATATCTTTTAATTCCTTAGATATCATATTTTATCGAAGCAGAATAGAGAACATAAGAAGAATATAACGTTTCTACGAAGATTAAATACGTATATTAACTGAAAAATTGTTTTATAAAATAGGCGAAACATGCGAATTTCGCTACGGATGTGAAAAATGTTAAAACCTTTGAAAGTACTTGTATTTTCAGAATGTTACCAATCGATTCAGCACACTGTATTTTCTATGATCAAACAACCACTTTTATGCAAATCTTGATTTATAACATTATATCATTACGATACACGTTTTATTCGCGAATACGTTTATCGTCGAAATACGGAAAGTTGCTGTCTACTTTAATTCCTTAGATATTATATTCTATCGGCGCAGAATAAAGAAAAAATGATGAATATAAAATTTCTGCTAAAGTTAAATTTGTCGATGAACGATAATGTGTCCTATAATATTACTGAAAAATGTGATATTTGCTACCGAAAAGTAAAAAATTAAAATTTACGAAAGTACCTTCACCGCAGTTTGGAGAATGGTACCAATAAATTCAGCGCTGTCGATTATTAGACATCATGTTACTTTTTTAAATGGATAGTGGTTTTTAACATTTTTTCTTAATGTTGTACTCTTTTGCAAGCGCCTACCAATATCGTCGTTATTTAAAAAGTGGTAAACAATTTCAATTACTTCGATTAATTTATTACATAGACGCAGAATAAAAAAACTATCAAGAATACTTTCAGAGAGAAATCAAATATATGATAAAAACAACAATATCGATAATAATAATAACAAGAATAATAATAAAAACAAAAAATAAAAATAATAAATATAATAATTATAATAATTACCAAAGTAACTACAATCATAATAACTATAATATAAACAATAATAATAAAGTTTATGTCGCTAATAAGAATGAAAGGTATAATAATAGTAACGATTATGATGAGAAGAATAATTATGATGAGAAGAAGAATGATCATATTATTAACGTAAATAACTATATTAATAATAATAGCAAAAGTAAGAAATATAATAACGATACTAAAAATAACAGTAACGACCATAATGAACATAATAATATTTACCATAAAAATAATAATAATAATATTAACTAGGCAGATATAAAAAGATCAACGGTGATAATATTAATTACAGATATTAATAACAATAGTAATAGTAATAATAATAAGAATAACAGCGACAATATATTATTAATTTTAATAATAATAAGAAGAAGAAAAAGAATTACGATAACTGTCATAATGATAATAATAATTATAATAATAATAATAGCGATAATAATGATAGTTAAAGTTGAACAATAACAACAATAACGATTATAATGATAATAATAATAATAATAATAATAATAATAATAATAATTATAATAATAATAATAATAATAACTTTAAAAACGATGATAATAATAACAACTATAAAAACGATAATGACGATAATAACGATAATAAAGATTGTAATGATAGAGACGATAATAACGAAAATATTGATGATATAGTAATAACGATAATAACGATAATGACGATAGTAACGATTGTAATCCTAGTAAGGATAATAACGAAAATATTGATGATAAAATAATAACGATAATAATGATAACGACGACAATAGCGATAATAAATTTAAGAGCGTTAATAATGACGATAATATTAAGTATAGAGTTAATAACGCTAAAAACGATAATAACAATAATAATAACAATTAAAATAATAATAACGATAATAACAATAATAATAATAATTAAAATAATAATAAGGATAATAACGACATAAATAATAATAACAATATTAACAATAATAATAATAATAACGATTATAACAATAATAACGATAATAACGTTAATAATGATAATAATTAAAATAATACGGATAATAATATTAATAATATTAATAATAACAACGATAATAACGTAATTATTATTAATAACATAATAACGATTATACCAATACTAAGGATAAAAATAATAATTATAACGATAATCTTCATTATAACGGTAATAACGATAAGTACGATAATAACGATAATAACGATAATAAGGATAATAATAATAACAATAATTACGATATTAAAAAAATTAATGATAACAAAGATAATAACGATAATAACGATGATAATAATAATAATTATTATTATAATAATAATAACAATAAGAACGATGATAATAATAATAACGATAATGCGTTTGTAACGATAATAACCATTATAACGATAAACATAATATTACCTATAATAACGATAATAACGATGATAAGGATAATAACGATACTGATGATAATAAGTCTAATAACGATAATAACTATAATAATAACAAAAATAATGATAATATTATTAAAAACAATAGTAATCTTATTAATAGTAATAATAATAAGAATAATAAGAATAATAATAATTATTATAAGGGAAATAATAACGAAAATATCGATGATAATAATAATAAAAGCGATAATGACAATGATAACGATAATAACGTAAATAGCAATAATAATGACGATAATCTTATTTATAACGTAAATAACGTTAAAAATGATAATTACGATAATAACAATAATAATAATAATAATAATATAAAAAATAATACCGATAATAATGATAATAATATTAATAACTATAATAACGATAATAACAATAATAACGATACATGGGATAATTTTTTTTTTGATGGTCTGGGAAAGCCAATCTTCACGCACTAACCAAGGGACTCTACCCGCCAGAAGAACCCTTCACCATTTGGATAACCCAATAAAGTCCCTGGAGTGTCGGGCTCACCCCTGGAATAGGCACTACTGACTAAACACATATCCATCCTAGTGGTATAGTGAAACCATCCAGGCACCGCCATGTGGCATTACTTCGGGATGGCGCCACTGCATCAGGTTCCTTTACGAAACTCTTCCTTCGGCTCTACGTGGCAGGAACCTGGAACAACGTTGGTGGCGCGTCTATGGGCCGCACATCTCCTTCTTTCTGCGCAGGATGGCCCTTACGTACCAGGCCACCTTGTTCCACTCCTCCTGACCTCGGAACATTTTCTCGACAATGTTGTCCGGCGAGAAGTCTCCAAAGTCTTGCTCCAAGGCGAGTCGTTGGGCGCTCCACCGGGTATATCTGAAGAACGTGTGGTGGGCGTCGTTGTTGGTCGAGTCCCCATAGGGGCAGTTGTCGTCTGCTACCTTCCTCATTTTTGCGACGTAGGAGCGGAACAGGCCTTGTCAAGAATTGGATGAGGTAGAAATTGACCTCTCCCGCATCCCGGTTCAGGCAGTTGTCTAGTTGGGCAGTACATCTACCTTTAGGCTCCTGTTCCAATCTGCTTTGCCAGGTCTCGATGCTGTCAGATTTGGGAATCCTTGATGCCTCCTCCTTCCCAAGAATGAACTTCTGATGGAGAACGAATTGTCTTTCCTGGGCTAGTAGATCGAACGGGATTATCCCTGCGACCACTAGAACTGCGGGCTCCGAGACCGTGCAGTAGGTGTATGGGATTATGAGAACTCCCCTCCACTTTGCCGCGGCTATGCCCTTGCGATATTTCTCGTGTCGCAGTGCCTCGGCCCAGACCCCCGTGCCGTACAGCATCACTGCTTCGGCGGTGTGCTTCATTAGTCGCCTCATGCACGGTCAGGGACCGTTGACAATGGCAACGATGACATGTGCCAAGCGAGGCTACTACTATTAACGCCTTGTCAGGTATCCTAATAATATGCTTTCCGAAATTGAAATTCCTGTCTAGCATTACTCCTAGATATTTTACCATCGAATTAATCTGGACCGTCGCGTCTCCTACTGTAAAGCTGCGCAAGGTGTTGTTGCGCTTCTTCGTAAGTGGCATGATCTCAGTCTTCCGAGCTGCTAAGGACAGCACGTGTTCTTCCATCCAGAAGATGACTCTGCGCATAATCCGGTTGAGCAGCAGCTATGTACCTCCTTCGTGTCTCTTGCGGTTATGACAACTGTAATGTCATCTGCGTACCCGACCATGAAAGCATCTTCAGGGACTGCCATACGTAGGATGCCGTCGTAAAACATATTCCATATATCCGGTCCCAGTATGGAGCCTTGGGCTGCCCCGATGTTAACTCCAAGTTTCTCGGACCATCGCCTGTATTGTATTCTAGGAAGCACGTTCAGGTAGTAGCCGAGTAATCGGAGTAGGTACTGCGGGACCCTGAGATTACGTTCGAGCGCATCCATTGCCAAGTCCCACCTGCCGGAGTTGAAGGCATCTCTCACGTCTAAGAAGGCCAGCAGACACAAAGGGTGGAATAGGTGATTCCCGTGCACCGTCCTCTTAGCGGCCGTAACAAATTCCTGGACTGAGTGGAAGGTAGAGTGGCCGGATCGAAAACCATACTGGCGGGCAGAAAGATCTTCCGCTGCCATCACGGCCGCATGCAGCCGTGGCCTAAGCAGCTCCTCCAGGAGCTTGCCAGCCATATCGAGCGTACAGATATACCTGTATGACGAAGCGGTATCTGCTGGACCCTTGTCCTTGTTTATGAGCTCAAGTCTCGCCTTCTTCCATTGGGCGGAGAAGATAGCCTCCATGAGGCACATGTTATACATGTTAAGCAAGAGCTCAGGGAGACTCTGCAAGACGGCTTCCATTACTTCCGCTGGAAGAACGTCTGGACCAGGAGCTGACATGTTCCACATAGAAGATGCGGCACTGAATAGCTTCTCTTCCGTAAATCGTGGCGCTTCGGGTCTGCTAAGCGCAGCAGTGCCAATCTCTCTCTTCGGCTGTAAGAGGAATAGAGTATGCACGATGTTTTCCAAAGTCCTCGCTTCCTGAAGAGTTCCTTCCTTTTGAGTTCCCAGCTTGCGCGTGACAATCTGGTACACTAATCCCTACGGATTTTGGTCGATGTCCAGGCACAGCTCCTTTCAGCACCGTCGTAGACTGGCTTTAATGGTCCACTTTAATGCTTTTTTAGCAGCTTGATACTCTGCGGGCGAAGGAAAAACACCGGGTTCGCGTCACTTCGCTCGTTACGCTAACCTACGAAGCCTTAAGCACTTTTTCCGAAGATCTGCGAACTTGATCGTTCACCAGTATGCAGGACCCCTCTGCCATTCCGGGCTCTTCATTGGCACCGCTACCGCGCATGCCTTTTTGATGAGCTGCATAGTTGCTGCGATCATTTTCCTGGCTTGTGCAGTTGGCGATAAACTCGCGGAAGCAATTTGAAGTAATCTCCTACCTTCACCTATGGCTGCGGACAGCCTCTCTAGATCTATTTTTGCGATGTTCCGCCTGGGAGGTCGCACAACACTTGTCACGGCTGGCCTCCTATCGTGTACGTCGAATAAAATGTATTGGTGATCGCTCCCGGTGGAATTTTCGATTACACGCCAGCCTACGATTCTTGCCGCAAGGTGTTCGTTGGCTAGAAAGACGTCCGTGATCGTATCTCTGTAGGCAGACCTTCGAAAGGTTGATGTCCTACCTGTGTTGAGCACTGCTAGCTCCAGTCTCGACACCACCTCCATGATTCGTCTTCCTCAGTAGTCCGGCCTGACATCCCCTCATTCGAGAGCTTTGGCATTGAGGTCTCCAGCCACAATGAGATCCCCTTGCATTTCCCGCAGCCCGTCTTTTAGATCGTCCAATTTGGACTGGAAGTCGTCTATCCGGTCTTTTGGGGTGAGATATACGTTGACATAAGTCATCGAGTTACGTCTCACCCAAACGTAACCGCCTCCTGATCCTTGACCCGATACATGTATCTGTCGGGGATCTGGGATCCAGATGGCCGCGGTGCCCAATTCGTCAGCGTACAATCGTGCCCCTGCTCTGTCCTGTTACTGATCGCTGATTAGATCAATATCAGATTTTCCTCAAAGCAGAGCTGAGTTAGGAAGTAATGAGCCGTCCTCCTGCTATTGATGTTACCCTGCATTACTCCCATTCTTTTTTCTTTATGTTGGCTGTGGCAAGGGCCTCCCAAGAGGCTGTGCACACCCTTGATTCAGCCACGTGCTTCTTGGGCCCAGCTCCACCTTAGGAGCACAAGAAGCAAGTGGGACCGGTGACCTTGCAGTCTTTGAACTTGTGCTCCGTTCCGCCGCAGAAATAGCAGAGTTTACTGCGATCAGGGCCTCAGCACGAGGTGCTATGGTGGCCATAGTCGAGTCATCGGTAGCATCGCCTCAACTCTGCTCTTCGCCTGACCTTGCAGGTGACGAAGCCGACCAGTACACGACCGGATTTCAAAAGCTTCGCCGCCGCTTCCTCTTTCAAGTTGACAATGGCCAGGCGCTGCTACCTCACGTTTGGATTCGTTAATCTTACGTTGAGTTTCCTTAGAGTAGTCTGGCAGGGTCCTCATTATGGCCTCCTCGACCACTGCTGCCGAAGTGCAGCAATTTAGCTCTTTATCTCCATCGTTGCTCTGGGGACCAGTTCCGTGATGCTGCACAATTCTCCCACTTCTTTCCTCAGGATTTCTGCAAATGAGGCCCTGATTTCCAAAATAGTCCTCGTGAACTCGAGAAGAACCCCTCCATTTCTTGCGTGCCGGGCCCATCTAACACCAATCCCTGCAGCGCTGGTCTTGATGCGTTGGTGGATAGCTCTGACTACGTTTACGTAGGTTTTAACTTGCTCAAATTTCAGGAGGATAGCGTCCGGTCTCGTTATTCTTCTCGGTCTGTCCTCCGATTTGCTGGGCTTCCTTTTCTCCTGCGGGGTTTTTTCCTATGGAGGTTTCGTTGCCTTCTTCACTGGTTTTTCTTTTCTCTTCTTATTCTAGACGGCCTCTGTCCACTTGGTGACTTCGGTCGTCGTCGCCCCTTGCCTCGGTCTTTTGAGGCTTTCTTCAGAGAACTGCGGCGGGCTTGTGGCTACTCTCTTATATATGCTAGCATCAGCAACTGAGTTAGCCCGTGGCCGCTGAGGGACTCGGGCGAGGATCTTCGCTCTCTCATTTATCTTTGCTCGAGATTTATACAAGAACTTGAGGCTGTCAATTATCTCCTCCAATTCTGGGAGCCCTTTTAATCGCATTGTTTACGTTCGGCTACCCAGTCACAGCCGCACTCATATTGGCAAGGAGGACTTTTGCCTGCGCTTGTCTCTCTTTCTCTCCATCTTGTGGTGTCCCCTTCTCAGGCAGAGAGCCTACATTTTGTCGCAGTAAGCAGCGATTTCATCTCCAGGTGAATCTGGGGCGTTTTGTTGTTTAGATATATTTAATTTATTTTTGTTTTGATTTTCCATACGTTTTATTTTTACTCTAGAATGCCTGGCCGTCAACGAACGCGGTCCCTCAGGATGTCGTGGCGAGATCACCCCCGCAACTACCCTCATTGTCGCGAGAGCTATTGGCTATAAGGTCGGGACTGAAGCAACCGCCCTTTCCGTTCGCCTACTTCCTTCATTGGCTTCCTAATATTCCCGTGGGTGAAAGGCGTTAACGCCGGAAGTTTTCCATTAGAACCGCGTTTTACGTATCATCCTGCACATCACTTTCGAGCCGCGTCAACGTACCGGCTAGTCCTCGCGCCTCTGCCGTAACCCTGGCTTGGGGCCTTTACAGGGTACTGACATCCAGGCCGAATGATCTCTGGTTTTTTAAAAAGTCTATGCACCTCTTATCTCGGGTCTCGACGGTGCTACTCCTTGGAAGGAAAGTAATGCTACACTTCTTCAATAGAGGGATAATAATAATAATGCTATTTTATTATGTTATTATTAAAGCATATTAGATGAAATTGCCGAGTTCCATCCATATAACCACGATCGCATAAGCGTTTCTTCAAATGAAACATTGGATACGTAAAAACCGATGTTGAGTATCGCGTGATTTTATTTCCTGCTGATCAAAACGCCTACTATGCGATGAGGATAAGTATTTTGTAATTCTTAGTCGTAGAGGTACATGCCGTTTGCGCTGGCGGCGACACTGCCATTGTAGTCTAGAGTAGACGGCGCTGCAAGAGACCTCGATAAGCAGTCGAGTATGCCATCCAGCCATAGATTATATTTCCCGCAACTAACACGTAATAGCGTTCAATACCTCGACAATACAACCGAAAACACTATCACAAACAACACGATAGATGTTCGATATCTTGTCACGATGATTATCTCAATTTTCTCACCGGTTATCAATTTACAAACGAGATATGAAATTTTCGGCCGATAGAATGGGGTAAACTACGAAAAACCGCATGAAATGCGGAAAGCACGGCCATACGTCCCTTTCGTACCAACGCTATAATTGTACTCCATAATAACGATAATAATAACGATAATAATAATGATAATAACAATGATAATAATCACGATAATAATTAAGATAATAATAATGAAAACAGTAACGATAAATATAACGATAATAATAACGAGAATAATAACGGTAATAATAACACTCAAGATGCAATTATAATAACTGTAATAATAACGATAATATTAACGGTAACAATATCGGTAAAAATAACGATAATAACAATAATAAAAATAATAATAATGATTCTTATATCGATAATAATAATAATATTAATAACAATAAAATTGACGATAATAATAACGATAATAATAACTGTAATAATAGGGGTAATTATGACGATAATAATAATGATAATAGTACAAGTAATAATAAAGATGATAATAACAACAATAATAGCAAGAATAATAATAATAATAAGGATAATAATAATGATATTAATAGCGATAAAAATAATGATAAAAATAACGGTTATTATAAAGATAATAATAAAAGTCACAATAACATAATAATAATAAGAAAAATCATAATGCGCAAATTAAAACTAATATTAGTCATATGATCATAATAATATTTACAATAATGGTCATAATCATATAAATCATAATGATTATCATAATAAATAAATTGTCTATAATAATCCTAATGAGAATAACAATAGACATAATAATTATAATAACCACAATAATAATCATAATTACCATCAAAATAACCATGAAAACCATAGTAATGTTTGTAAACACCATAAAAATCATAATAATCAAAGTAATAATCATAATAGCGATAATAATTATAACAATAATTATAGTAATCATAAAAATGATGATAATAATAATAATAATTTGAATAATAATAATAACCATGATAATAATCATAATAATAATAAAAATGATGAAAATAATCATAATTATTGTCTTAAAAAATAAAATAACCATAATTATCTTAATAAGAATAGTAATAGTCATAATAATTATAATAATAAACTTAATATTCTTAAGAAATATAATAATAATCATTATAATTATAAAAATAATCATAATAAACATAATAATAATTTTAATATCTATAATAATAATAAGAATAATCATAATAACTGTAAAAATCCCAATAATCATTATAATAATTTTAATAATTATTATAATCTTAATAATCCTAATAATCATAATATTGTTCAAAAGAATCATAATAATAATCATTATAAACATAATATTCACCATAATAATAATAAGAATCGTAATAAATAAAACGAAAATCACAATAAGCATATTAGTGACTATAATAATTACAATAATCATAATATTAATCGTAATAATAATAATAAATGCAGAAACCATAATAATCTTAATAATAATCTTAATACCCTTAATAATCATAATAATAACATTAATAAAAATAATTATAATATTAAAAATTATAATTACAATCATAATCGTAAGCTTAATTATAAGCATAATAATCATAACTAACATATTAATAATCATAATAATCATATTAACAATAAAAATAAACATTAATTATCACATTTACAATAATAATAATAATATTAGTCATGATAACCATAATATTAATCCTAATAATCGTAATAATCATAATAATCATATAAATAACTATAAGAAGAAAAGAAATTATAATAATCGTAACAATAATCATAATAAACATAATAAAAATCATAATAATGTAAATAATCACAATTATAATCATAAAGACCATAATAATCATAATAATAATAATAATAACCACGATAAACATAATAATCGGAATAATAATCAACTACAATCAATATTCACAATAATAAACACAATAACAACAATAATAATAATAAAAATAATAATTACAATCATAATGATAACCTTAATATTAATCACAAAAATTAGCATAATATATGCATTAAACTTAATAATAACCATAAAAATCATAATAAACATAATATTCATAACAATTTTCATAATAAAAATAATAATGCTAATAAGGATCATGATTAACATAAAAATCCCGATAATAATCATAATAATCATAATAATCATATTTATAATCATAATAATAATAATAATACTTACAATGATGATAATACTCAAAATGAACATAATAATTAGCATAAAGGTAATAATAACCATAATAATGCTAATAAGAATATTAATACAAATATCAATTTTAATAAACATACTAATAATCATGATAATAATAATAATAAAAATAATCATGGAAATAATCATAATAATAATTATAATAATTATCATAATATATATAATAAAAATAATAATATCAATAATTATTATAATAATCACAATAATAATCATAAAAATCATAGCCATAATAATAATGAGCCTAATAATAATAATTATTATTATAATAAGCGTATTAATACAGATAATTGCTATAATGATAGTACTAATAATAATCATAATAACCATAATAATCTTAGTAATATTCATAATAACCATAAAATTCAGAATAATATTCACCTTCATAATCATAATAATCATAATAATAAATGTAATTACCATAATAATAATCATAATAATCATAATAATGAATATAAAATCCATAATAATCATAATATGGTACTTTCGAATTTAGAAAAACCCCGAGGAATCGTGGGAAAGTCATACGAGTGCCTTTCGAAGTATTGCGACTGTCGAACTTGAAAATACGCCAACTAGTCGAGGGAAAGTTATGCGAGTGCTACTGGAACCAATGCGACTGACACACCTAGAAATATTCCGAACGACGAGGAAAATTTATGACAGTGCCTCTCGAACTAACGTGACTGTCGGAACTGGAAGTATTCTGCCTTGTCGATGGAAAAATATATGAGTCCAGGTCGAACCAATGCGACAGAAACATGGAAACATTCCGACCATTCCAGGGAAAGTTGTTGGATTTCTTCTCGAATCAATGCGACTGTCGGACTTGAAAATATTCCGACTAGTCGAGAGAAAAATATATGAGTACCTCTCGAAACAGTGCTAGTGGCGGACATGGAAACAATTCGACTAGTCGGGGGAAAGTTATGGTAGTGCTCTGGAATAAAAGCGGCTGTCGGTATTGGAGACATGTGAGAACATCGCGAAACAATGCGGTTACCGCAATTAGTAATATTCCGACTAGTCGGGGGAAAATTATCCAAGTGACTCCTCTCCCATTGCGAATTTCGGACTAGGGAATAGTCCGACTGGTCAAGTAAGAATTATGCGAGTGCCTCTTGGACCAATACGACTGTTCGGCTTGGGAACATTCCGACTAGTCGGGGGAAAGTTATGCGATTAACTTGTGAACCAATGAGGCTGTCTTACTTGGAAAGGTTCCGACGAGTCAAGAGAATGTTATGCGAGTGCCTCACGAACAAATGCGGCTGTCGAATCAAATTGACTGTCGGTCTTGGTAATATTTCTACTAGTCAAAATAAATTTATGTGAAAGAATTGTGAAGCAATCCGACTGTAGGGGTTTGGAAATATTACAATTAGTCGGGTGAAGTTATGCGCGTGCCACTCGGAACAGAACGACTGTTAGACTTGGAAATATTGCGACTACTCGTGGGAAGTTATGCTAGTGCCTCTCGAACCAATACAGATTTCGGACATGGAAATATACACAATAGTCGAGTGAATATTATGCGTGTGACTCTCGACCCAATGCGACTGTCGGACTTGAAAATATCCCAACTAAAGGAGGTAATGTTATGCGTGTGCCTCTCGAAACAATGCGGATGTCGTATTTGCAAATATTCCGACTAATCGACAGAATGTTATGCGAGTGCTTCCCGACCTATTGTGACTGTCTGCCTTGGAAATGATCCTACTAGTCGATAGATAGTTATGCGATTGGCTCTAGAAACAATGTGAATGTCGGATTTGGAAATATCCCGACTAGTCGAGGGATAGTTATACGAGCGCTTCTCGAAGGAAAGCAACTTCTAGATTTCGAATCTAGAAATAGTTTGATTAGGGACGGGAAAGTTGTAAAAGTTCTGCTCGAACCAATTTGACTGTCGAAGTTAGAAAGCTTACAACGGGTCGAGAGAAAGTTATGAGAGTGGCACTCAATACAATGCGACTTTCGTACTTTAAAGAAATCCGACTAATATAGGGATAGTTTTACTAGTTTCTCTCGAAATAATGCGAATATCGAACGAAGAAGTAATCTGAATGGTCGAGGGAAAGCTATAGTGCCACTGGAAACTATCAGACTGTCAAACTTAGAAATTTTCTGACTTGACGAGTGAATGTTATACGAGTGCTATTCGAACAAAAGCAAATGGCATTCCTAGAAATAGTACGACTAGTTGAGGGAAAGTTATACGAACGCCTCAAGCAACATTGTGGTGGCAGGGCTTAGAATTGTCGCTGCTAGTGGAGAGAAAGTTATGCGAGTTCCTCTCGAACGAATCCGACTATCGGACTTAGAATATTCCGACTAGTCGAATGAAAGATATTTTAGTGAAAACAAGAACCAATACGACTGTCGATGTTAGAAATATTCCGACAGATCGAGAGAAATTTATGAGAGTGTCATTCACACCAATGCTACTGTCGGTATTGGAAATATTCCAAATAGACGAGTGCAAGCTATATGCGTGCTTTTCTAACCAACGCGACTGTCGAACTTAAGAATATTCCACCTGGGCGAGAGAATGTTAGGATAGTTTTGCTCGTACTGCTGCATCTGTCGGACTTGAGAATATTCCAACTAAACGATGGATTTTCATGCGAGTGCCGCTCGTACGAATGCGACTTTCGTACCAGAAATAATCCGACTAGTCGAGGAAAAGATATGAGAGTGCCTTCCGTTCCAATGCTACTGTCGGCCGTTCGAAAATAATCCAACTAATCGAGAGAAAGTTGTGCAAATGCCTCCCGTGTAAGTAGGTCTTTCAGACTTGGAAACATTGCGATTAATCGAGGGAAAGCAATGAGAGAACCTCTATATCCTATGCTACTTTCGGAGTTGGAAATGTACCGACTATTCGAAGGAAAGTTATGCTAGTGCCTTTGGAACCATTCCACTGGCGGTCCTAGAAACATTCTGACCAATCGAGTAAAATTATACGAGAGAGCTTCTATAACTAATGCGACAGTCGTGATAATAAATATTCTGACTGGTCGAGTAAATGTTAAGAGAGTGCAACTTTAAACAATCCGACTTTCGACTTTGAAATATTCCGAATAGTCGAGGGATAGTTATCCGAGTGCCTCTTGAACGAATACGACTGTTGGAATCAGAAATATTCCGACTAGTCGATGGAAATTTGTGCGTGCGTCTTGTTAAACAATGCGTGTTTCGGATTTGAAAATATTCCGACAAGACAACAGATAATTATACGAGTGCCTCTCGATCCAATGCGAGTTTCGGACCTAGAAATATTCCCACTAGTTGGGGAATAGATATGGGACTTTCCTTCGAAAAAATTCGTCTTTCGTACTAGGAAATATTCCGACTCGTCGAGGGATAGATATACGAGTGCTTCTCGAACGAATGCGATGATCGAACCTAGAAATAATTTGACTATTCGAAAGAAAGATATTAGAGTACTAATCGAATCAATGTGACTGTCGATTTTAGCAAGTTTTCGACTGCTCGAGGGAAAGTATTGAGTAAGTCACTCAAACATTTGCAACTGTTAGGGCTTTAAAACTTTCCGACTAGTAGAGGAATAGTTATACGACTGACTCTCGAACTAATGCGACTGTCGAACCTGAAAATAATACAACTAGTCGAATGGCGGATATTAGTGCCATTCGAACCAATGCGACTGCCGCGCGTGGAAATATACCGACTAGTAGAGCGTAAGTTATGCGAATGCCCTTCGCACCATTGCGGCTGTCGGACTTAGAATTGTTCCGACAATTCGAAGGAAAGTTATGAGACTATCTGACATAGAAAAATTCCGGTTAGTAGAGTGAAAGTTATACGAAAGCTTTTCGATCCAATGTATGTCGAACATAGAAATATTCCGACTGATCGAGAGAATGTTATGTGAATGGCTCTCGAACCAATACGCCTGTCGGAATGGAAATATTCCATCTGGTCCGGGACAGTAATGCAACTACTTCTCGGACCAGTACGAATGCCGGACTTGAAAATATCCCGCCTAGTTGAGGGATAGTTATGCGAGTCACTTGTGAACCAATGCGAGTATCTGATTTAGAATTATTCCGACTAATATAGGGAAAGTTCTGCGAGAGCCTCTCAAACTAACGCGGCTGCCGGATTTAGAAAATTTTGACTATTCGAGGGAAAGTTATGCGGGTCCCTCTCGAAACAAATCGAATGACGAACTTGATAATATTTCGACTAGACCAGAGAACGTTATATTAATGACTTGTGGACCAAATCGACTGTCGGAATTGGAAACATTCCGTCTAGTCGATGGAAAGATATGCGACTGCCTCACAAACAAAACTGGCGTCGGGCTTGGAAAAATACCGACATATTGAGGGAAAGTTATGCGAGTGACTTGTGAGCTAATGCGAATGACGGGCGGAGAAATATAACGACCAGTCGAGGGAAAGTTATGTGTGTTATTCTGGAACCAATGCGACAGTCGGTCTTGAAAGTATTCCCTCAAGTCGGCGAAAGTTATGCCGGTTCCTCTCGAATAAATGGGGCTCTTGGACTTGAAAATATTCCGACTAGTGATAGGAAAGTTATGCGAAAGCCTCTCGAACAATAGCGGATGTCGGATTTAGATATATTCCAACTAGTCTAGGGGAAATTATGCGGGTGTCTTGTGAACCTATGCGACTGTCGGTCTTGAAAATATTCCGACTAGACGAAGGAAAGTTAAGGTGGTGCCACTCTACCCAATGCAGCTATCGGACTTAGAGATATTAGAACTACTCGAGAGAAAGATGTGCAAGGGATTCTAGAAATAACGCGACGGTCGGACTTGGAAATATTTCCACTAGTCGGGGATAGTTATGCAAGTGCCTTTCGAACAAATGCGGCTGTCTGTCTAGGAAATAGTCCGACCAGGCGGAGAACTTTATGGGAATGATACTCGAACCAAAGCGAATGTCGGACATGGAATCATTCTGATATGACAAGGAAACGTTATTCGAATGATTTGTGAACCAAAGCGATTGTCGGGATTGAGAATATTCCCAGTGGTCGGTGGAATGTAATGTGAGTGCCTCTCAAACCAAAGCGGTTGTCGGACTTGGAAATATTACTACTAGTCGAGAGAAAGATAAGCGAGTGATTCCAGAACTAATGCGACTAACGGACTTAGAATTGTTACGACTAGTCGAGAGAAATTTTCGAGTGACTTCAGAACAACTGCGTACATCGGATTTGAAAATATTCCGAATTGACGATAGATATTAATACAAGTCCATCTCGAACCTATGCGACAAGTGGACCTTCAAATATTCCAAGTAGTAGAGGGAAAGTTATGAGATTGTCTCTGGAAATAATGCGACTATCAGACTTGGAATAATTCCGACTATTCGAATGAAAGTTATACTAGTGCTTCTCGAACAAATGCGGCTATCGGGCTTGGAAGTACGTCGACTAGTCCAGGGAAAATTTATGTGAGTGCATCTCGATCCAAAGCAAATTTCTCACCTTGAAATGCTATGTCTAGTCGATGGAAAGTTGCGCGAGTTCCTATCAAACGTATACGACTGTTAAATTAGAAGTGTTCCGACTAGGCATTTGAAATTTATGCGAATGGCTTTAGAAACAATGCGAGTGTCTGATTTGAAAATATTCCGACTTGACGATGTATAATTATACGAGAGCTTCTCGATCCAATGCCAGTTTCGGACCAAGTAATATTCCCACTGGTAGAAAGAAATATATAAGTGTGCAACTTGAACCAATGCGACAGTCCAACCTAGAAATTATCCGACTAGTCAAAGAAAAATTTATGCGAGTGCCTCTCGAACCAAAGGAACTGTCGCTCCTAGAAATTCTCCGTCTAGTCGAAGGAAAGTTGGGCGAGTTTCTCTCCAACGAATGCGACAGTCGAACCTAAATATAATCCGATCACTCGAGGCAAAATCAAGAGAGTGACAATCGAACAAATGCGGCTGTCGGACTTAGAAATATTCCGAATAGTCTCGGGAGAGTTGTGCGAATGCCTTACGGAAAATTGCAACTATCGGATTTGGAAATATTTCGACTAGACGAGGAAAATAAATGCGGGTATCTCTCGAACATATGCGACTATCGAACTTGGAAGTATTCCGACTTGCCGAGGTATAGTTATACTAGTGCCTCCCGAATGAGTGCGACATCCGTACCAGGATATAATCCGACTAGTCGAAGGAAAGATATGAGTCAGCTACACGAACCGATTTGACTATCGGACTTAGACATTTTCCCACTAGTCCAGGAAAAGTGATGAGACTACCCCTCGAACAAATGTGACTTCCGTACTAGGAAAAATTCCAAATAGTCGAGGGAAAGTCATGCAAGTGCTTCTAGAACCAAAGCGACAATTCGAACAAGAAATATTCCGACTAGACGAGGATAAGTTATGCGACTGACTTGTGATTCAAATCGACTGTCGAACATGGGAATATTACGACTATTGGAAGAAAAATTATGCGACTGCCTCTCGAACCAGTGCGACTGCCATACTTGAAATTATTCCGAATAGACAAAAGAAATTTATACGAGTTCTTCTCAAACCAATGCGATTCTCGAATATAGAAATATTCATACTATTCGAGCAAAAGTTATGCGAATGAATTGTGATACAATGAGACTATTGGACGTGGTAATATTCCAAGTAGCAGAGACAATGATTCGCGAGTGCATTTCAGACCAATCAGACTACCGCACTTGGAAAAATTCCGACTTAATGGGGGAAAATGTTTCAAGTGCAACTTGCACCAAAGCGACTGTCGGACTTGGAAGTATACATATGACGTTGAGAATAACGATAATAATAATAATAATAATTATTATTATAACAACGATACTATCGATAATAATAACGATAATAACGATAAAAACGATAATGACCCTAATAAAAATAATAATAATAATAATAATAATAATAATAATAATAATATTAATAATAACAACGATAATAACGATAATAGTAATAATACAATAACTTTGATAAAAACGATAATAACGACAATAAATCTAATAATAATAATAATAACAATAATAATGATAATAATAATAATAATAAGATGAAGAAGAAAAATAATGACGGTGATAACGATAATAATGATATTAACGCTTATAACGATTATACCTATAATGAAGATAATAATGATAATATCGATAATAACGATAATATACATGATAATCTTAGAAACGATAGTAATAATGATAATAGTAATAATAATAATAATGATAATAACGATAATAACGATAATAACGATAATAACGATCAAAAAGATTATAAGCATAATAAAGATAATAACGATAATAATAATAATTATTATAATAACGATAATAATAAAAATAACGATCACAACGGTAATAATAAGAAAAGCGATTATAACAATAATAACGATAATACCAATTATAATGATAACAACGATAATAATAGTAATTATAACGTAATAACGATAACTATAATAATAATAATAATAATAACGATAATAACAACAATAATAAAAATAATGATAATATCGATAATAATGTTAATAATGATAATAATAATAGCGATAATAATAAAATAAACTATAATAACGGTAATAATAATAATAATAAAAATAACGATAAAAACGATCATAATGATAATAATAACGATAATAATAAAAATTATCGATAATAATAAATTTAAAGATAATAACGATAATAACGATAACAAAGATAATAATGGTAACAATAATAATAATAGTTATACAGATAATAACGGTAATAATGGTAATAACGATAATAACAATAATATTAATGATAAAAAAATAATAATGATAATAACGATAATAACGATAATAACGATGATAACGGTAATGATGACTACGACTATTCTAACGATATTTGCGATATTAATCGATTAACGATATTCAGAATAATAATAATAATAATAATAATAACGGTATATTAATTTATTATAACATAGATAAAAAAATAACACTAATTATAATAATAATAAAAATAACGATGAAAACGTTAGCAACAATAATAACGATAATAACATTAATAACGATAACAGTAACGACAATCTTATTTATAACGCTAAAATCGATAGTAACGATTATAAATATACGAACGATAATAATTATAATAAATATGAGTAGGCACTCCGGGACCCTGAAATTACGTTCGAGCGCTTCCATTGCCAAGTCCCACCTGACACAGTTGAAGGCATTTCTCACTTCTAAGGTGGCCAGCAGATACAAAAGGCGGAATAGGTAACCCCGCGCACCGTCCTTCTAGCGGCCATGGCAACCTCCTAGACTGCGTGGATGGTAAAGGGGCCGGATCGAAAACCATACTGGCGGGCAACAAGAACAACCGCTGCCATCACGGCCGCGTGCACCCGTGGCATAGGCAGCATCTCCAGGAGCTTGCCAACCGTATCGAGCATATAAATATGCCTGTATGACGAAGCGGCATCTGCTGGAATCTTGCCATTGCTCAGCACAAGTCTCACTTTCTTCCACGGGCGGGGAAGATGCCCTCCCAGAGGCACATGTTATACATGTTTAGCAAGAGCTCAGGGAAACTTTGCGCGACAGCTTTCATTACTTCCGCTGGAAGGCCGTCTGGACATGGAGTTTTCGTGTTCTGCATAGAAGATGCGGCCCTGAGTAGCTCCTCTTCCGTAAATAGTGGCGCTTCGGGTCTGCGAGGCGCAGCCATGCCAATCTCTCTCTTCGGCTGTGAGGGGAATAGGGTATGCACGATGTTTTCCAATTTCCTCTCGTCCTAAGGGATTTCTTGCGTGTGAGTCCCCAGCTTGCGAGTGACGATAATCTCCACGGATACTGGTCGTTATCCAGGCACTGTTCCTTCCAGCACCGTCGTTAACTGGCATTGATAGGCCTCTTCAATGCTTTTTTTGCCGCTTGATACACTGCAGCCAAGGGAGCAGCGCCGAGTAAGCGTCACTTCGTTCGTTGTGCTAACCGGCGAAGGCTTAAGCACTTATTGCGAAGGACTGCGATCTCGTTCGTCCACAAGTACCCAGGACGCCTCTGCCGTTTCGTACACTTCTTTGGCACCGCTATAGCGCATGCCTATTAGAAGAAACGCATAGATGCTGCGGTCATTTTCCTGCCTTGTGCCGTTGGCGATAGACTCACTGAAGCAATTTAAAGTGATCTCGTACCTTCATCTATGGCCGCGAATAGCCTCTCTCGATCCATTCTTGCGATGCTTCAGCGGGGGGTCGCGCTGCGCTAGTCACTGTTGGTCTCCTATCGTTTATGTCGAATAAAATGTACTGGTGATCGCTCCTAGTGTAATCTTCGATCATCCGCCAGCCTGCGATTCTTGCCACAATGTTTTCGTTGGCTAGAGAAACGTCCGGGATCTCTGTAGCCAGGCCTTCGGAAGGTTGACATCGAGCCTGTGTTGAGCAATGGTATCTTCCATCTCGACACCACCTCCATGATTCGTCTTCTTCTAGAGTCCGGCCTGACGCCCCCCCCCCCCATTCGAAAGCTTTGGTATTGAGGTCTCCAACCACAATGAGATCCACTTGCATTTCCCGCAGCGAGTCTTACAGATCGTCCAGTTTGATTTGAAAGTCGTCTATCCGGTCGTTCGGGGTGAGATATACGCTGATATAAGTCATCGAGTTATGTATCATCCAAACGTAATCGCGTCCAGATCCTTGATCCGACATATGTATCTGTTGGGGATCTTCGATCCAGATGGCCGCGGTGCCCAATACGTCCTGCTCCTGCCCTGTCCTTGCACTGTTCGCTGATTAGGACAATATCAGCTTTTTTCTCAGAGTCGAGCTGGGTTAGGAAGTGATGAGCCGTCCTGATCCTGCTAAGGTTACCTTGCAGTACTCTAATCATTTTTTCTTTATGTTGGCTGTGGCAAGGGCCTCCTGGAATGCTGCGCACGCCCTTGATCCGGCCACATGCTTCTTCGGTTCAGCTTCCTATTTGGAGCACAAGAAGCAAGTGGGCTCGCTTATCTTGTATTCTTTGATCTTGTGCTCTGTTCCGCCGCAGAAATAGCAGAGCTTACTATGATCAGGGCATTTGCACGAGGCGCTATGGTGGCCATAGTCAAGGCAGCGGTAACATCCCCTCACCTCTGCTCTTCACCTAACCTTGCAGCTGACGAAGCCGATCAGTACACGGCCGGATTTCAAAAGCTTCGCCGGTGCTTCCTCTTCTATGTTGACAATAGTCAGGCGATGCTGCCTCGCGTCTGGGTTCGTCAACCTTACGTTGAGATTCCCCGAGTAGCCTGGCAGGGTCCTCTTCATGGCATCCTTGACTTCTGCTGCCGAAGTGCAGCAATCGCAGTCACTTATCTCCAACGTAGCTCTGGCGACCAGTTCCGTGATGCTGCTCAATTCTACCACTTCTTTCCTCAGGGTTTCTGCGAAAGAGATTCTGATTTCCGAAATAGTCCTCTTGAGCTCGAGAAGAACACCTCACTTTCTTGTGTGCCGGGCCGATCTAACGTCTACCCCAGCCGCAATAGTCTCGATGTGCTGGTGGATGGCTCCGACTAGGTCTGCGTAGGTTTTACCTTGCGCAGGTTTCAGGAGAATCGCGTCCGGCCTCGTTCTTCTGCTCGGCCAGTCCTCCGCTTTGCTCGGGTTCCTTTTTTCCTGCGGTGGTGGTTTCGTCGTCTTCAAAGGTTTTTCTTTTCTTTTTTTGCGTTTGACGACCTTCGTCCACTTGGTGGTTTCATTTATCGTCGCTTCTTGCCTCGGTCTTTTGAGACTTTCTTCAGAAAACTACGGCGGGCTTGTGGCGACTCAATTAACTGTGCTAGCATCAGGTATAGAATTAGTACGTGGCCGCTGAGAGACTTGGGTAGGATCCTCGCTCCTTCATTTTCCTTTATTCGCGATATATAAAGGAACTCGAGGCTGTCCATTATCTCCTCCAGTCCTGGGATCCCTTATTTAATAGCGTTGTTTACATTGGGCTGCCTGGTCACGGCCGCCCTCATCTTGGCAAGGAGTGCTTTCGCTTGCGCAAGTTTCTCTCTCTCCCCAACTTTTGTTGTCCCTTTCGTAAGCTGAGAGTCTGGGTTATTGTCGCTTTGAGCAGCGATGAATTTTCCAGTTGATACTGGGCTGTTTAACTGCGTGTTTTTGCTTATTGTTGTGTGTTTTACCATATATTTATCTAACACTAGAGTGTCAGGCCGAATACGAACGCGGCACCTCAGGAAGTGGGGCGGTAATCATCCTACCAACTACCTCCATTGTAGAGAGAGTTTTTGGCTATAAGGTCGGGAATGGAGCATCCGTCCTTGTCATTGAATAAATTCACATGCGAGATATAAAATTTTCGGCCGATAGGACCAAATAGACTGCGAAAATCCACACGAAATACGGAGTGCACAATACTTGCCTTCCATGTAAACGCAACGATGGAACTACAATAAGAATAACAACAACAAAAACAATAACTATAGTAATAATAATAATAACATTAACATAAATAATAACCATAATAAAAACAATAATAATAACAAAAACAGTAACAATAGCAACAATAATAACAATAATAATAAAAATAATATAAAAATAAGTAACAATTAATATACTAATAGTAATAATAATAATAATAATAGTAATAATAATGATAATGATATTAATAATAAATATAACAATAATAATAATGATAACGATGATAATAATGATAATTATGATGATTAAGATAATAATAATAATGATGACATTGATGACAATGATGATAATAATGATAATAATTATAACGAAAATAATGATGATAATGATAAAAAATATATTAACAATAATAATGATTATAGTGATAATATTGTTGATAATGAAAATAATGATAATAATGATAATAATGAAAATGTTGATAATAATGACAATAATGATGATGACGAAAAAATGATTAATAATGATAATAACATTAATGACAATAATGTTGAAAATGATGATAATAATGATAATGATGATAATAATTATAATAATTACAGTAATGATAATATAATTAATAATAATATTAATGATAAAAATGGTAATAATGAAAATAATATAAATAATGTGAATGAAGGCAATAATGATAACGACGAGAATATTGTTAATATGGATAATAATGGCACTAATAAAAAGATACTAATGATAATAATGGTAATAATGATAATGATGATAATGAAGATAATATTGGTATTAATGATATTAATGGTAATAATTATAATAATGATACTAATGAAAATAATGTTAATAATGATGATAATGATGGTGATGATAACGATGATAATTTGGTAAATAATGAAAATGATGACGATAAGCATAATGATTATAATAATGCTAATGATGATAATGATAATAATGATTATAATGATAATAATGATAATGAAGATAGTGATGATAAAATGATAATAATTTTAATAATGATAATAATGATAATAATGATAAAAGGGTTAATAATGATAATAATGGTAATAATGAAAATGATAATTATAATGATGGTGACGATCATAATTACAATAATGATAATTATTATAATGATGATAATGATGATAATAATCATAATAATGGTAATAATGACAATAATGACAATAAAGATAATAATTATAAAAGTGATAATGATGTTAATAATATAAATAATGATAATGATGACAAAAATTATTACGAGGAGAAAAGTTTTAATATTGATAATAATGGCACTAATAATAATAATGATACTAGTGATGATAATGATATTAATGATAATTATTATAATGAAGATAATAATGATAGTAATGATAATGATGATAATGGTTGTAATAATGATAATAATGACAATGATGTTAATGATGATAATGATGATAATGATTTAATGTCGATAATAATGATAATCGTGATATTAATGGTAATGATTATAATAATGATACAAATGATAATAATGTTAATAATTATAATAATGATAATGATTATAATAATGATATTAATGATAATATTGATAATAATGATAATAATGATAATAATGCTCATGATGGTAATAATGATAATAATGATAGTGATGATAATAACGATAATAATGATAATAATTATAGTGATGGTAATAATTATGATGATAATAATAATGGTAATAATATAATAATGGCATAGATGACAATAATGATAACGACGAGGGTATTGTTAATATTGATAATAATGACACTGGTGATAAAAATGATACTAATGATAATAATGATAATAATATTAATAATGATAACAATGATAATGATTGTAATAATGATTATGATGATAATAATGATAACAATGATAAAGATGATAATGATGAAGGTAATGATAATTATGATAAAAATGATAAAAATGATAATAATGATATTAATATAAATATTTGTGATGGTGATAATAATGAAAACGACGATATTATTGACCATATTGACTATAATGACACTAATGATAAACATGATAACAATGATAATGATGATAATAATTATAAAAATGATACTTAAGGTAAAAAGAATAAAAATGGTAATAATGATAAACGTGATAATAATGATATTATTGATAATAATTGTAATAATGATAATGATGATAATAATGATAATAATGATAAAGAAGATAATGATGATATTAATGGTAATAATGATAATAATAATAGTGATGATAATAGTGATAATAATGATATTAATGGTAATAATTATAATAATGATACTAATGAAAATAATGTTAATAATGATGATAATAATAATAATGATAACGATGATAATTAGGTAAATAATGATAATGATTATAATAATGCTATTGATGATAATAATAATAATGAATATAATGATAATGATGATTCTAATGATAATAATGACAATAATGACAATAAAGATAATAATTATAAAAATGATAATGATGATAATAATATAAATAATGATAATAATGACAAAAATGATTACGAGGAGAAAAGTTTTAATATTGATAATAATGGCACTAATAATAATAATGATACTAATGATGATAATGATATTAATGATAATGAATATAAAGAAGATAATAGTGATAGCAATGATAATGATGATAATCGTTATAATAATGATAATAATGATAATGATGATAATTATGATAATAATCATAATAATGATAATAATTATAATGATGATAATGATAATAAAGAATATGATTATAATAATGATAATAATGATAATAATAATAAGAATGATAAAAATGATAAAGAAAGTAATAATGAAAAAAATGATAATGATGATAATACTGATAATAATGATAATCGTGCCATTAATGGTAATGATTATAATAATGATAATGATAATGATGATAATGAAGATAATAATGATATTGATGATAATGATGATAATATTGAAAATTACGATAATAATGATTTTAATGATAATAATGATAATAATTATAATGATGATAATGACGATAATGATGATAATAATGATAATAATGACAGTAATAATAATATAATTAATTATAATAATAATGATAATGATTATAATAATGATAATAATGATAACAGGGATAATGATGGTAATGATGATAATAATGATAATATTGATAATGAAGGTAATAATGATAATAATGGTAATAATTATAATAATGATACTAATGAAAAAAAAATGAAAATAATGATGATAATGATTATAATGTTAATATTGATAATAATGTTAACAATGATAATAATGACTATAATGATAATAATGACTATAATGATAATAATGTTAATAATAATAATAATGATAATAATGAAACTATGATAATAATTAAAATAAATATAATGATGATAATGAAGGATATAATAATAATAACGATAATTATGATAATGATGATAATGATTTTAATGAAGGTTATAATAAAAAGAACGAAAATAAAGATATTGAAGATAATGATGATAATGATGATAATGAAGATATGATGATAATAATGATAATAATTATTCTAATTTCACTATTGATATTAATAATAATAATGATAATAATGATAATATTTATAGTAATCCTAACAAGGATAATAATGATAATGATGACAATGTTGATAATTATAATAATAATGGTAATAATGGTAATAATGATAATAATGATAATAATTATAATGCTTTTAATAGTGATAATGATGATAATATTGATAATAATGATAAATGTGATATTAATGAAGGTAATGATAATAATGATAATAATGGTTGTGATGATAATAATCATTCTGATGATGATAATAATGATAATAATATAAATAATGATAATAAAGACAAAAATAATAACGACTAGAATATTGGTAATATTGATAATAATGTCACGAATGACAATAATTATGCTAATGACAAAAATGATAATAATGATATTGATGATAAAGAAGATTATAATGATAATATTGATAATAATGAAATTGATGATAATGATGATAATTATAATAATAATGATAATAATGATATTAATGGAAATAAGTACAATAATGATACTAATGAAAATAATGTTAAAAATGATGATAATGATAAGGATTATAGCGAAGATAGTAAAGATATTAATAAGAATAATGATAATGACGACTATAATGATAATAATGATTATAATGATAATAATGATAATGAGAATAATATTGATAATAATGATAATGATGATAATAATGATAATAATGATATTAATGATAATAATAATAATAACAATAATAATGATACTAATTATAGTAATGATATTAATAATAATGATGATAATGAAGATAATAATGATAATAACGATAACATATATATTGATGATAATAATGATAATGATGATAATGATGATACTAATGATAATAATGTTAATAATTATAATGATGATAATGATGATAATGATGATATTGATGATAATAATGATAATATGGATAATAATGACAGTAATGATAATATTATTAAGAATAATAATAATGATAAAGATGATAATACTGATAATAATATTAATAATCATAAAAGTGATAATGATGATAATAATCATAATAATGATGATAATGATAATAATGTTAATAATGATAGTAATGGTAACAATTATAATAATGTCACTAATGAATGAAAATATTAATAATGATATTAATGATTATAATGTCAGTAATGATAATAATCCTAATAATTGTAATGAATATAATAATAAAAGTAGAAATAATAGTAGCAGTAATAATACTATTATTAATAATAATTATTATAGTCGTAGTAATATTAATAGTAATAGTAATAAAAGTAATAATAAGAATAATAATGACAATAATAATAATGCTAATAATAATAATAATTATAACATTTATAGTTATTGTATTAGTTATAATAATATTAATAATAATAATTATAGTAATAAAAATATGATTAGTAATAATATTAGTTATAATAAAAACAACATTATTAATAATAATAATAGTAATAGTAATAGTAATATTAATAATAAAAATAATAGTAGTAGTAATAATAGTAATAGTAATAGTAATAATAATAATAAAAATAATAGTAATCATAATAATAGTAATAGTTATAATAATATTAGTAGTAATAGTAATATTACTAATAGTAATAATAATAATAAGAGTAATAGTAATAATAATAGTAATAGTAAGAATAATAATAATAAAAATAATAATATTAATAACAATAATGAAAATAGTAATTGTAATATTAATATTAATAATAATAATAATAATAGAAATAATAATAATAATAATAGTAATAGTAATAATAATAGTAATAGTAATAGTAGTAATAATATTAACAGTAATATCAATAATAATAATGAGAATAGTAATAGTAATAGTATTACCTGAATGAGCGCTTCCTAGACTATAATACAGTGGATCCTTGAAAGCAAAATAAATTACGGAGAGCATATAATTAGGGCAGCCGACAATGCAGCAAAGGTAGTAGCCCTGCTTGGCACACTCATAGCCGACTTCAACTGTCCTCGACCGTGCATCAGGCGACTACTGATGGGCGTCGCCGAAGCAGTGATGCTGTATGGCCCGGAAGTCTGTGCCGAGGCGCTACGACACGAGAAATATCGCAAGCGCATAACCGCAGTACAAAGGAGGGGCGCTCTTCGAATCGCTTGCAACCACCGTACAGACTCGGAGACTGCTGTGCTAGTAGTCGTGGGGGTAATCCTAATCGATCTACTAGCCAAGGAGAGACAATTCGTCTACCAGCAAAAGGCCGTTTTGTGGTAGAAGGAGGAATCAAGGATAGCCAGGTCTACCAGCATCGAGGCCTGGTAAAGCAGATGGAAACAGGAACCTAGGGGCAAATGGACTGCCCGACTCATCAATCGACTAGACATCTGGATAAACCGGATGGCGGGAGAGGTAGACTTCTACCTTACCCAATTCTTGACAGGGCATGGCCTGTTCCTCTCCTATCTCGCAAAAATGTGGAAGGTAATAGACGGCAACTGCCCCTATGGAGACTCGACGAATGACGACGCCCATCACACGTTCCTCAAATGTATCCGGTGAAGCGTCGAAAGATTCGCCTTGGAGCGGGATATCGGGGACATCTCGCCCGACAACGTTGTCGAGAAAAAGCTCCGAGGTCAGGAGGAATGGAACAATGTAGCCTGGTACGTTAGGAC
>NC_062193.1:1490621-1503121 GCF_912470025.1 Vespa velutina | reverse complement strand
ATTCGAATGTTTTACGATTCCTACTTATCAGTAGCGAAATTCGAATGTTTCGCTCACGTTATACAAAAATTTTTTTTAATCGACGTAATTGATCTTCGAAAAAGATTATATTCATGTTATATTCTTTATTCTGTATCGATAGAGTACGATATCTAAAGAGTTGAATGAGATTACAACTTTTCGTTTTTGCCGATAAGCGTATATGAACTAAAAATCGTATAACGTAAAGAAATATTATTAAAATCCACGATTCCGTTTAAAATAATAGATTGATCTTAAGTAATGCAGTGTGCTGAATTGTTTAGTAGATTGATATAAACTGTAGTACAAGTACTTGCGAAGATTTTTTGATCAACACTTATCGGTAACGAAAATTGCCTGTTTCGCTTATATTATATGACAGTTTTTGGTTAATCAATGAATTTAATCTTCGGAAAGTCGTTATATTCTTTTTATATTCCTAAATTTGCGTCCATAGAATATGATTTCTAAGCATTTAAAAGAGTTTACAACTTTTCGTATTGCGTCAAAAAACGTAAATGAACGAAAATTATATAACGTAAAGAAATGATGTTAAAAGGCACGATTGCGTTCAAAATAGTAGATCGACCTTAAGTAATGCAATGTGCTGAATCGAAGGTGAATTCTCCAAACTCTGGTGCAAGTTCTTTTGAAGATTTTTAGATTTTCACTTTTTGGTAGCGAAATTCGCATGTTTCGCTTATGTCGACATTTTTTCGATAATCGACTTATTTAATCTTCAAAAAACATTATCTTCTTGTTTTATCCGTTATTTTGCGTCGATAGAATATGATTTCTAAGGAATTGAAAAAGATTACAGCTATTAGTATTTCGACGAAAGACGAATACGAACGAAAAATCGCGTAATGTAAAGAAATAATCCTAAAATCTATGATTCGGTTTCAAATGGTAGATAGATCCTAAGTTATGAAATGTCCTGAATATATTGCTAACATTTTCCAAACTATTGTGCAAGTGAATTTGAAACTTTTACGATTTTTACTATAGTTATTACCGTTATTTTTATCGTTATTACTGATATTATCGTTATTATCATCATTATTATTCTTATTATTATTTATTTTATTATTATTTTTTTTTCTTTCATTGTTATTATCGTTGCTGTTACAATTATATTAATTATTATTATTATTATTAAGTTCATCATTATTACCATTATTGTTATTATTATTATATTTATCATGGTTATAACCGATAATATTACCATTATTATTATTACTATTATTAAGTTTATTATCGTCATTATTATTATTTATTATTACTATTATTTTTTTTTTATCGACATTATCGTTATTAATGTCATTACTATTAGTATTATTTATATTTTTATCGTTAATCCCATTATTATTATTATTATTTCTATCGTAATATTCATTATTGTCGTTATTATCTATATTACCATTACTGCTTTTATTGTTATTGTCGTTATTATCATTGTTTTTATTATTATTATTATTGTTGGTCCTATAATAATCGACATTATCGCTATTATTAATATGGACATTGTTATATATGTAAATATTGTTATTCATATTATCGTTATTATCGTTATTATCGTTATTATTATGATCATTGTTGTTATTATTATTATTATAATTATTATTATTATTATTATTAATATTGTTATTTTCATTGCTATCTTAACTATCGTTATTATTATTGTTATTATAATGCCGTTATTATTATAATAATATCCTTATTATTATTATTATAGTTGTTAATATAATCGATATTATAATTATTGCTATTGTTATTGTTATTATTATTATTCTTATTATTATTATTATCATGCTCATAATCGTTCTTAATATTATTGCTGTTATTAGTATTATTAATATTATTATTATTATTCCTGTGTGGGGTTGTTATTTCCCCATCGGTCACCTCCCCAAATGGCGGTTTGCAGATATGCAGTGTATCAAGACTTTAATTCCCAGGATTGCACAAAAATAACTATGGAATGGACACCCTGAATGAACCACTCATTATGGACACCATTCAGAATGAAAAAGAGTTACGTTGCAGGGGGACGGTCGCTCCAGTCAGCTAGCTCTAGCGTCGGTGAGACAGGGTGCGCATCCAGGCCCGCAGCCGTCGTCATCTGACCACTGTAGTTTTATGCCGGATCCTGTCTTGGCCAGCATCGGATCAAAAGCTACAAACAGCAACAATCCTTTCGAGTGGCGGTCAAATATCGGGCGAACACCACCAAAAACGCCGATCAAAGAGATATCTCCGAAAGAAAAAAGAGGTAAAAAGGAAGAAAAAGAAGAAAAAGTGCCTAGGCCAAAAATGGAAGACTCCGGGAAAATCGTGTTGCAGGGTATCCCCATAGATGACCACTTCGCGAATATAATAATCGCGAAAATATCTGTGCATATGCCAAGAAAGGCATCGTACTCTTAGAAAAAACCCCGGATGTTGTTGCTTACCAGCTAGCCTCGTGAAAGACCACAAAGCTTTCCGAAAGAGCTCAACACACACGAAAGGCGTGTTATGAATGGTATGGCATCCCAGGGTACGACAATTGAGGGGACAACATAAAACGAGCAGCGTCGGGTCCGATAGAAGAGGAGGCCGGAAAAAGGAAGAATGAAGGGGCGCTTCCCATTCTTACCTGAACGGAAGTAATCAAAAGAAGACGGAAACCAAAGAAGAAATCAGGGAAGACACCCGCCCAGGTACTTGGCGAATGTGAGTAAATCCAAAAAAGGACAAACAAAAATTAGAACAGACAAAGGTGGGCAAAGCCTCGCCTGAAGCCCCTCATGATCAAGCCGAATAGAGAAAGAACATATGCGGACATGATCGGGGAAATCCGTAGCAGACTTAAACCTGAAGGCTCGGAGGCAGAGATGAGATCGATCACCAAACACGTGTGAGGGAAATGCTCCTAAAATTAGGCAGGGGCACTAAGGACAAGGCCACCTTTGGAGACACCCTCAGAAACATTCTAGGGAACAAGGCGACGGTCCTCTATCTGGAACCTAGGATGACGAACGAGATAAGAGACCTCGAAAACCTCTTAACCAATGCTCAAGAAGTAGAAGAAGATATCAGGAGGGACACACTGGATGGCTCCGAAGCAAAAATGAAGATCTGGACTACGAAGACAAACTAGAGATGGCTCAAAATGGTCGTCGTAGAGGTGAGAGAGCAAGGAGCAAGCCAACTTTTAAGGTCGGACCAAGATAGAGTGGGTTAATTGTAGAATAAAACAGAGGGTCTCAAGGTGCTGCAGATGCCTTTGATATGGGCATACCGCCCGGATCTGCAAGAGTCCGGACAGAACCAAGTTATCCTACTAATGTTGTAAAGCTAACCATCAAGCGAGAGAGTGCCAGACACTGGAAAACTGCATGTTATGCACGAAGGCAGATAAAAGATAAGAAAGACTCGAGCGTGACTATGCTCCTGGATTGGGGCGTTGTAGTATCTTCAAAAAAGCTCTCAATAAGTCCAAATAGCTCCTACAATGACGCGGATACTACAGGCAAACTTGCTCCAAACAGGAGCAAGACTGTTAATGAGCTACTGTATCATCAGGTCCAGGAGAAGAGGGCATATTTGCTGTTGATCAATGAACAATATAGGGAAAGGACATAGCCCTTATGGTTTTCGGATTCTCACGGCACAGCTACCAGGTCCCGATAGCATATCAAACGAGGTGCTGAAAATAGTAGTTTAGCAAAATCCAAGTTTACTGTTAAATGCGTACAATCCCTGTTTAAGAACTAGAGTTTTCCCTTCACGATGGAAAACAGGGCGCTTCGTGCTCATCGGTAAGAGCAAAGGAGACCAAAGGATGCCATCGACCTATTGATCGTTGTGCATGATTGACACGGCAAGGAAAAGTTGATAGAGACGTGATTGAGGCCCGCGATTGAGGCCGCCGGCGACCTGTAACCGAAATTACGAATTCTGAACGGAATGATCAGTAATCAACGCGATTCAGGAGATCACGGAAGTAGTGCGGAAAGTGGTGGATCACAACTGACACTTGCGTCGAGTAGTCTTACTGGTGACACTTAACGTGAGCAACGCTTTTAATTCCGCAAGAAGGAGTGACATCATGTATGCGCTAGAACATACCTTCCAAGTACCGAAGTATCTCCTGTGCATGCTTGATGACTATTTGAGAGACCGGACGCTACTGTATCAAACCACAGAGAAGCAAAGAAGAATGAAGGTCACGGCTGGAGCGCTTAGGGATCAATCCTTGAGCCGGACATGGAACATGGCATACGACAGTTTGTTAAGGACCGAAATGCCAGAAGAGACACTCCTTATGGGATATGCGGACGACATCGCGGCCCTCAACAATCGCGAACAATCCTCAAACAATCGCGGCAAGAGGTGTTAAACTGGCTCAGCTATAGCTGAACCAAGTCATGCGGACGGTCAACGGCTGGATGGCAGACCCCGGCTTGATGCTAGCTCTTGGAAGAACGGAAATTGTCATCCTTACAAAGAGGAGAATAAACATCACCCTTCCTTTGCAAGTTGGAGACATAGCAGTGGAGTCCAAGCCTGCAATCAAGTATCTAGGTATCATGATCGACCGCAGGCTGAGCTTCGGAGCGCAGATCCAGCAAACTGCAAATAAAGCTGCGAAGGGTGTTATTTCCCTGAGTAGGCTTATAGCCAACGTCACTAGACCCAAAGCCAGTAAGCGCCGATTGCTAATGACCGCGGTACATTCAGTCCTCCTCTACTGAAATGTGGTTTGAAATGATGCTGAAATGTGAGCAGACTTGCTTAGAAAGGAGTCGCACCGGGAGTGCTTGACGCAGGTACAGAGGGGATCAGCACTTTGGATATCCTCTGCGTACAGTACGGTATCCGAATCAGTCTACTAGTAATCGCTGGAGGCATACCAATTGCGGTCTTGTTGAAAGAACGTAAAGCGGTGCACCTCAGGAAAACCTTACTATTGTTATTATTGTTGTTCCTATTATTGATACTATTGTTATTATTTTTATTGTTATTATAATTGTTATTGATATTGTTATTGATAACATTTCTGGTGTTATTATTGGTATTTTTGTTATTATTATTGCTGTTATTATTGTTTTTGATTCTGCTGTTGTTATTATTATTACTATCATAGTTATTTTTGTTGTTAATATTGTTTCTGTTATTGTTATAGTTACGATAGTTATTATTGTTTTTATTATTAATGGTGATACTATTATTGATGTTATTATTATTTTTGTTATTAACGTTATTAATGTAGCTGTTAACATTATTGTTGTTATTATTAATATTATTATTCTTGTTATGATTATTGAAATTATTATTGTTATTATTAAAATTATTGTTATAATTATTGACATCAGTATTGTTATTTTATTTTTATTATAATTGTTATTATTCCTCTTATTAATATAGTAATTATTATTGTTAATATTATTGTTATTATTATTAATATTATTATTGTTATTATTATGGTCATATTTCCTGTTATGATTATTGTTATTATTCTTGTTGTTATTATTATTGTTGTTATTATTTTTATTGTTATTATTAGTGTTATTTCTTTTGTTATATCATTATGACTATCGCCTTTCTTATTCATTTTTTCGTTATTATTGTTGTTATTATTATTTTTCTTATTGTTATTGTTTGCTATTTCTGTTATTATTATTGATAATATTATTGCTATTATTATTGTTATAATTATTGTTATTATTGTTGTTCTCGTTATTGTTATTTTTGTTGTTATTATTATTGTTATTATTATCGTTATTATTATCATTATTATTATTGTTGTTATTATAATTGCAATACATTAGGCGGACCAGAAAATAATGTCTTTTCTGCGCATGACGATATTTGATTGTCATTTGCCAGCTTATTGTGTACTTCGATTTATTCGATTTATCGAATTTAAGAAAGCGACATTACTTGCCGGTCCACCTAATATGTTATATTTATTTATTATTATTGTTAATAATATTGTATTTACTATTAATATTGTTATTATTGATAATTTTGTTATTATCATTGTTATTATTATTGTTGCTATTATTATTGTTATAATTATTATTGTTATTATTATTGTTAATATTATTATTATTATTATTTATTTTATTAATGTTATAATTTTTCTGTTATTGCTGTTGTTATAATTATTGTTATTATTCTTCTTCTTCTTACGATGAGATCTGCTAGGGAGCACGTGCCAATTTCAATTCTTCACACTTATCTGTTTTCTCTTCCGTTCCCTCCAATATTCCTTCATCTTTTCTGTTTCTTTCTGTCCTTAGATCACTTCGCAGCAGGTTTCTTCTTTAATCTTCCTTGGAATCCTTCCATGCTTATACCCTCTTTCTAAAAATCACTCTGTCTGTAGTTTCTTCTTCACTTATATTATTTCTTTCTAGATCTTTCTTTACCTCTTTAATAGTTGTTGCCTTTTTCTCGCAAAAGGTGCATGAATATCCTTTTTGTTAATCTGGAATCATCCATTCTGTAAATATGGCCAAAAAATTTCAGTCTTCTTTTCCTTATCGTTTCTCTTATGCCTTCTATGTTCTTGTATATTTCATCATTAGATCTTAATTTCCATACTTTTGTTGTTTTCACTGGACCTAAAATTTTCCTCATGATTCTCCTTTCTAGTACATCTTGTTTATCTAATCTATAATTTAGTACCAAGCATTCACTCGCGTATAAGCATTCCGGTCTCACTACCGTAGTGTAGTGCCTTATTTTAAGATTTTTAGATAAACACTTTTTGTTATAAAAGTTCTTAGTGACACCATACGCCCTTTCCATCTTGTATACCCTTTTTTCTACTGCAGATTTTTCTAAACCATTTTCTTGAATTATTTCTCCCAGGTATTTGAATTTCTTTACTTTTTCCACTGGACCAATATCTGTAGTCAAAAATTTTGGAGCATTCTTGATGTTTGTAATAAATTTAGTTTTTTCTACGGAGATTTTCAAACCTGCTTTGTTGACTATATCTTCCGAGAGATTGATTTGTGTTGTTGCACTTTTTAAGTTGTCTAACACTATACAAAATCGGCTGCAAATGCTAGGCAACTTATTTCAATGCCTTTGTTTATTCTCTCCAAAGTTACTGGCGAAATGTTATGTTCTTTTAACTTTACATTCCAAATTCTGACAATTTTTTCTAGAACAGTTGAACAGAAGAGGTGATAAGTCATCACCTTGCCATGCATCTCTATTTATTTCAATAGGTTTGGGTATCTCACCCATAAATTTTACTTTTGAAATTGTGTCAGTAAGTGTTTCATATATTAAATTTGCCAATTTATTTTTAACTCCGAATTCACGTATTGTTTTACCTATGGTTTCTCTATCAACCGAATCAAATGCCTTTTTGAAATCTATAAAAGTTACAACTATATCCTTTGCATTCAGTATCCTATGGCGAATCATAGATTTTAAGTTAAATATTTGTTGTGAGCAAGATCTAATTTTTCGAAATCCAGCTTGATACGCGCCCAGATGCTTTTCAAGTGTTGTTTCAATTCTATTCAGCAATATTTTTGAGATTATCTTGTATGCAATTTGCAGAAGAAAGATGCCTCTATAGTTATCAACGTTCTGTTTGTCCCCTTTTTTATGTAATGGATGAATTAGAGATACTTTCCATTCTTCTGGAAACCTCTCTGTTCTCCAAATATCTTCAAAGATTAACTGCAGCTCTTTAATGATTTTTGATTGAGACCATTTCAAAAGTTGAGCTGTTATAGAGTCTTCTCTAATAGCTTTATTATTTTTTAGATTGTTAATTGCTTCTTTAATTTCTTCAGCATTTGATAATATAACTTCTTCCAGATTTTCAGTTGTTTCAGAGAATTCCAACTTATGTTTTGGTTCAGAGCAGTTTAAAAGTTGATCAAAGTGCTTCGCAAATATTTCACATTTCTCAGCATTGTTTAGGCCAAGTTTATCATTTTCATCTTTGAAGCATATGCTAGGCGCTTGATACCCCTTTAATTGACTCTTAAAAGTCTGATAGAAGTTTCGTGAATTATTTTTAACAAAGTTATCTTGCATGTCAATAAGTTGTGATTTTTCGAAAGATCTTTTAACTCCCCTTATTATTCTAGTAGTGTCTTTCCTTTGTCGTTTAAGTTGGTCATGGTGTTCAGTCTTCCCCGAGCATTTCCATTTTTTCCATTGTTTTGTTCTCTCCTGTAATGCATCTTCACATATTTGGTTTCACAAAGGTTTTTTTCTATGCTTGGCTAGTCCAAATGTTTTTTAGGCTGCGTTCGTTATTTCTTTAGATAAATCTTGCCACTTTCCATGATGAGTTACTTTTATTTCTTCCTGAAATGTTTCCAAAGTTTCTTGTGTAATTTTGAGTCTATTTGTATTGTACTTATTTATTTTTCCCCTCTTCTGTGATTTCTGTTGGGTAAGAATTTGAGTTTGATTTTAGACAAATAGCGGTCGGAGTCAAATTCTATGCTTCTTACTACCTTGACATTCATAATTTCCTTCATGTTTCTTTTGGATATAGCTACATGATCTAGTTGAAATTCACCTAGCATTGGAGTTGGAGAAATCCATGTTTTAGCTCTTCTTCGAAATTTCCTAAAGAAAGTTGACATTGGCTTCATTTGAAAGTTTTTGCAAATAGTAATCAATCTCATCCCATTTCTGTTTGTCCTTTGGTGTGCAGCATATTCTCCCACTATTGGTCTATGAATTCTCTATCTTCCTATTTGGGCATTGAATTTCCAAGTAATATCATTACATTTGATTTGGGAATTTTAGACATTTCATCGTCCAGGAGGCCCTAGAATTCCTCTACTTTATTTGGGTTCTTCTTGTTGTCTTCATTTATTGGTGCATGACAATTAATAAAAGTATATAATTTATTTTTGCATTTCATTGTCAAAAGAGACATACTTTCTGAGCGGGATTTGAATTCAGTTACACTATTTAATAATCTTTTATGGATATAAAAGGCTGCTCCCAAGAGTGGCATTCCATTCATAATTTTAATCGCAGGATTGCCTTTAAAGATTCTATAATCTTTTGTTTCTGTCACATTTTTATCCAAAAATCTCGTCTCCTGTACTAGTAAAATTTGAATTTCGTTTCTATCCAGAAGTAGTTCTAATTCCTTTTGTTTACCAACCTTGAGCAAAGAATTTACATTTAAAGTGCCCGCAAAAAACTTCTATTTAAACTTAAATCTGGAAGGATTCCAAGGATGCTCCGACTCATCCTTATTGCAAATGTTGGGACTCTCCAGAACCCTAGATGCCGATGCATTACATAACGCAATGGTGGATTTCTCTTCTAAGTTGCTATCTGGGGTACTGCTTTCTTTCAGCGACTTTTCCATTCTGCAATTGAAATTGTGTGTTTCACAGGTAGAAATAAAATTCCATAGTAAAATCAGATTGTTAGTCTGAAATGATTTGTTTTCGTGGTTGACTCCAGTAGGTTCTTCCGCCCCCACAGCCGTTGAGACATAAGATCTTTGAAGTATCAGTATTTTATATTAAAATTATTTTAGGTTTTTTTTCCGACTTTTTAATGTTTAAATAAATGTACTATTGTTTAAATATTACTTTCCTCTATCCATCGTACTCGAAATATTATTTAAATAATTATAAAATTACCGAAAGTATTAATTTCTAAGTTTTCGCGATTTGAAAAAGAGAATCACAATGTGCACAGGTCGGAGTGCAAGAGAGAACTACAATCAAATTTTATTAGTCCCGCATGCGTTTCCGTCTCTTAATGATTAAATAAATTTACTATTGTTTAAATATTAATTTATAAGTACTTCCATTCGGAAAAAAAGAATTTCGATGTGTTCTTGTCGGAAGTTGAAAGTAAAGTCATTGTTATTATTATTATTATTATTATTGTTATTCTTATTATTATTGTATTTATTATTGTTATTATTGTTGTGATTATTGTTTTTATTATTAATGGTTTTAATATTATTGATGTTATTATTATTGATGTTATTATTGTTATTTTTATTATTCTTATCAATATTGTTGTTATTATTGATATTAATATTGTTATGATTATCGATATTATTATTGTTGTTGTTACCATTGTTGTTATTAATGTTGTTATAATTATTATTGTTAATATTGTTGTTGTTATTAATATTATTGTTATTATTATTGATGTTGTATTTATTATCGCCATTATTATTGTTGTTAATATTATTGTCGTTATTACTATTTTTCTTACTATATTTGTAGTAATGATTATTAATGTAATTATTTCTTTATGTTGTAATTGTTGTTATTGTTTTCTTTGTTATTACTGTTATTATTTTTTTATTATTGTTCTTGATATTAGAGTTGTTATTATTAATGTTTTAAATATTTTTATTATTAATATTGTTGTTTTCATTGTTATCATTATTGTTGTTATTGTTGTTATTTTTGTTATTATTGTTTTATTATTATTATTATTATTATTGATGTCATTATTATTGTAATCATTACAGTTATTATTATAGTTTTAATTGTTGTTATTATGTTTACTCTTATTACCATAGATATAGTTATTGTTGCTTTAAAAATTATTGTTGTTATTGTCATTAATATTGATAATATTCTTGTTATTATTGTTAATATTATCGTTTTTGTTATTAATGTTATTATTATTGTTATTATTTTTGATATTATTATCGTTGTCATTATTATTGTACTCGTTATTATTGTGGTTATTGGATTCGTTGATATCAAAATTATTACTCTTATTATAGTTGTTACTTTTATTGATGTTATTATTATTATTATGATTATTATTGTTGTTATTATTATTGTTGTTTTTAATATTCTTGTTATAATTATTGTTGTTATTATATATATTATTTTTGTTATGATCGATATATGTTATAGTTATCATAATTATTATTGTTATTATTATTATTGTTATTATAACTGTTCTTGTTATTATTGTTATTATTGTTGTTATTATTGTTTTTGTTCCTGTTATTTTTATTATCTTGTTATTATTGTTTTCATTTTTATTTTAATTATTATTATTGCTTTATAATTATTGTTGTTATTATTGTTATTATTTGTGTTGTTATCATTATTGTTGTTTTTATTATTTTTGTTATTATTGCTATTATTATTGATATTATTATATTTATTATTATTGTTAATATTATTATTACTATTATTGTTTCTATTAGTGTGTAAATATTGTTATTATTTTTATTTTTAATAATATTGTCAATAATATTTTTATTTCTATTATTGTTATTATCGTTATTATTATTGTTACTGTCATCATTGTTATTATTATGATTGTAATTACAATTGTTATAGTATCTGTTTTAATTATTTTTGTAGTCGTTGTTATCGTTATTTTTGTTAGTAGTGTTATAATTATTGTTATTTTAAACGCTTTAATTATTGGTATTATAATGATTATTATTATTGCTATTATAATTGTTACTATTATTAACATTGTTATTATATATTGATATTGATATTATATTATATATAATTATTATTGGTGTTATTATTTTTTTATTGTTACTTTTGCTATTATTATTGTTGTTATTATTATTAATATTATTGTTATTATTATTGTTTTTATTATTGATCATATTGTTCCAATTATTGTTACTATTTATGTTATTATTTTGTAAATATTATCTTTATCATTATTATTATTATTTTGTTATTATTACTTTTATTATCATTGTTATTATGGCTTTTAATATTAATATTATTAGTATTGTTATTGTCGTTGATATAATTATAACTCTTCATTTCATTATTACTACTATTATTATTATAATGTTATTACAATTGTTACGGTAATTGTTATTATTATTTTTACTATTATTGTTGTAATTATTTCTTCTGTTAATATTGTTGTTCTTATTGTTGTGATTGTTATTGTTGTGGATGTTTTATTCATATTTTTATTATTAATGTTAATATTATTTTTATTATTATTGTAGTTATTATTGATATTAACATTGTTATTGTGTATATATTATTGTAATTACAATTTTTATTATTATTGGTATTATTACTGTTCTTATCGTTGCTTTTTATTATTGCTGTTATTATTCCAGTAGTAATTATTTTCGTTTTGTGTTATTATTATTATTATTATTATTATTATTATTATTATTATTATTATTATTATTATTATTATTATTATTATTATCATTTTTATTATTATTATTATTATTATTATTATCATTATTTTTATTATTACTATTATTATTATAATTATTCTTATTATTTTATTATTATTAAAATTAATATAAATCATTATTACGCTTGTTTTTATTATTATTAGTATTATTATAATTTTGTAATTATAATTAATAATATTATTATAATCATTAATATTATTATTATTACTATTATTATTATTACTATAATTACTAATATTATTATTATTATTACTATTATTATTCTTACTATTTTTATTGATAATACAGTAATTATTATTATTATATTACT